>NC_087215.1:62468316-62483316 GCF_015104395.2 Macrobrachium nipponense | reverse complement strand
TCTCTCTCTCTCTCTCTCTCTCTCTCTCTCTCTCTCTCTCTCTCTCTCTCTCTCTCTCTCTCTCATCCGAAATATAAGCAGATGTTAGTATTCTGGTTCTGTCATTTGTTTCGAGCATAACCCACCACGTTTAGAGTATAACAATATGATCTCTCTCTCTCTCTCTCTCTCTCTCTCTCTCTCTCTCTCTCTCTCTCTCTCTCTCTCTCCAGGCATCAAACATAAACAGATACTACGGAGAACAGATTACGAAGTGGCAGCACGAAAAGACTTCCTTCTGTTGCTCTTTTTTTTGTGTGGGGGATATCCAAGGTTTTTTTTTTTTTTTTTTTTTTTTGTAACTTCAAAGAGTTGCCGTAAATGAGTCAAAAGGATTTTTTCCCAGAAGGTAAATGTGGAGAATGAGTGAACAATCCAGTCAGTCTTATACAGGTAGTATACATAGAAACCTGATATACTTCGAAACTTTATATTTCTGGCTTTCTTTCTCTCTCTTTCTTTTTATCTTGCCAGGTTGCAACGCTTAGCAACCGTGTAGGGCAATATTGCCGGTTGCCGGATACAAAAAGATTTTTATTGTGGGATTATTTATTTATTTTTTGCTGTACCATTTGGAAATACTTCCTGGCACTCACTTCGTTTTTTTTTAATCTTATTACGGAAGTATGCAGCATGTCTTGTAAATGATGCCAATTACTTTGCGGAATTATAGCTCCTATTATGAATTTTTAAAAATTATGTAATTAGGTTCGGCTCCATAAATGGTTCCGCTTTTTAGTATTCTACATCAACGAGTATTTTTTATTTTGTGTGTGTGTGTGGGGGGGGGGGGGGGGGGGGGGGAGGGTTCGTGACAGACAATTTCGTCACAAACTTGGAGTCTTTTGGCACTGAGCTTCACTTCGTATAGGCTGTTTGTGATTCCTTTAAAAGAAAAACAATAAAGTTAAATTATTGAAAGAAAATTATTCAAACGACGCAGTTCGCGACAAAGATCAGTTATTTATTTATTTTCTTTTTTAGCTGATCCGTAAAAGACGCAGAATAAATGATCTCGGAGCTGATCCGTAAAAGACAGAAAAAAAATCTTCCATCGCATTGCTGACCCAAAGACAAACCCATTCCTTAATTTGATTGGAAAATGCTGAGGGAAGGGACCGAAGGGTCTAGTTACCTGAATACTTAAGCACATCCCCGTTGTTTTAATTTGTTCGTGAGATTAATACTTATATCCAGTCCAGGCTTATATCTCTGAATGGCTCCAAACAGTCTTAAGTATGAATAGTACTTAGAAAAATGACCCATCAGTTAATGCCAGACATGACATTACATGACCAACTGGGAGACATTTGCATGACGTATAGGTCCAACAACCACTCCCTCCCTATCCTTCCTTCCTCTGAACAAAGCAGTGAGGTAATGTGAATAGCAGTGGGCCACAGTATGACCTGAAAAGGATACCTGCAATCAGCATTCACTCCTTTTTGGAAATGTTCACTCGGCATAACAATCCCATTGATGATAAAGGCAATCCTTTTGTTGGGGACTTTAATCCCTGACCTGCGATCTGGCAGTCTAGACGAGGTTGCTTTTAATGTAAACCCATTAATGCTATATTCTTCTGTAGTCTGCGGCCATTTGCGTTAGATAATTGTATTAATTTCAGGTTTGAGCGCATCTGTTTTTTATTCATCTGGCAATTCTTTCAAGAATAGATTATCTAATAATTAAGCTTGAGTGACCGTTATCTTTGTATGGCTGGTATTTGACACACAACACACACACACACACACACACACACACACACACACATATATATATATATATATATATATATATATATATATATATATATATATATATATATATATATATATATATTTATATATATATATATATATATATATATATATATATATTTATATATATATATATATATATATATATATATATATATATACAATGTGTGTTTGTGTATATGTGTGAACGCCATGCATAGTTGTCTTTAAATTCATACCAATATGCTCTCTGTTACAGAGCACAAATTATCGTCATCTTTGTAATTCCCTTCACTGAACGTACTTTATCCAGGACTACTGACGGATAAAGAGGCTCCTTTTCTCCGTTTTTTTATTGACCTTTACATCGGAAAAGGTCAATTCTGTATTCATCTAAAGATTAAGAGTTTTAATCTAGCCCTTATTGAGGCCCTTGTCTTCAATCTCCAGCTGCTGACACAAAAATCTAGGCAAATTTCATCGGCCCCTTGTATGCTCTCGCCGAGTAAAAGAGTCCGCTTCTTTCTATGTAGTGTTTTATCTCTCTCTCTCTCTCTCTCTCTCTCTCTCTCTCTCTCATTACACACACAAGGTGTCTTCTGTAAAGATGATTACACTCGAGCAGACGTGGGAACGTCTCCCATCGAACGCACATGTCCTGAGAGAAGTATTTTCATTAGCAATAGGGGGCTCTCATTTTCGGAAAAGGACCCTTGCTGTCACCAGGCCTCTTATCCACCCCCGCCCCCCTCCCATACCAAAGCATCAACAAATCTCCCCTCCCCTCCCCACTCCCTTTTTTCTGCCATCTTCCTCTCCTGTTATCCACCCCCCACCCACCCCGCAAGTGAAGACAAGAAGGAAGGAGAGAGAGAGAGAGAGAGAGAGAGAGAGAGAGAGACAAACACCGGTTTCCGAGTGTGATTTGTGTGTGTGTGTGTGTATGTCGCGCGACCTTGCGCGCGGAAGGCGGCCGTAGAGCGCAATTTTCTGATCATCCAATCCAGTAAGTTTCCATTATCATTTTGAGGATGCGGAGGGAGGCCATAAATTCTGTTAGTGTCTCGTTTCAGGAGCAAATCGATGACTACCTCAAGAGAAACCATTTTTCACTCCGACTCCACCACTTCCATTTTTCCCCTCTACCTCCTTGCCCTTTTCCTTCTCCTCCTCCTCCTCCTCCTCCTCCTCCTCTGCTGAAGCTCCCCTTTACACCTCTCCTTTCATACCTATTTTTGCGTCTTCTAGTTCTCTCTGGTATTGAAGACTGATCTCTCTCTCTCTCTCTCTCTCTCTCTCTCTCTCTCTCTCTCTAGAGGTTATAAAAGATACGGAGTGTGATTTTCTCCTCTTGTTATCTCAGAGTTTCTTATCGCTGACCTGGTCTTACTCTTACCGGATGCTCTCGGGAAAGAGAGAGAGAGAGATGAACTCCTTCATGGCAGCTTGTCATGGAGTTGTAAGATTTACAAAATGGGAGTAGAAGATTGAATCTCAACAACAAAGACCTTCAGAGAGAGAGAGAGAGAGAGAGAGAGAGAGAGAGAGAGAGAGAGAGAGAGAGAGAGTTGGTTGGGTGGAGGGGGGGAATGGGGCATTTAGGAGAAGAGACCATCTCAAGTGAAGGAGAAATTACAGAGAAAAATCTAAAGGGGGCCTGGGAGAACAACAAAGATTTATCCAACAGAATCATTCCAGTCACTGATTATTACGCCCTCTCTCTCTCTCTCTCTCTCTCTCTCTCTCTCTCTGAGATTCCAATTGAAAGAAAACCCTGTTGGGAAGATTCATCCAGATAAATGTCGTTTTCATATGAAATACCCTTGGTACTTTAAGCTAGTTTTTCGGGACAAGACTGGGATAATGTTATTAACTTTTTATTCTGAATAAAAATTGAATTTCTCTGTTGTTTTGTCGTTATCGGCATCCTAAGGACCATCGTCTTGGAAATGAAATTTAGGATGGCACGGGATGACCGTACTGCGACTAGACCTAGACCTGAAGACGGTCTAGACAGCGGACTGACGCTACTCTGCTTTTATTGCCGTCCTGGTCAGTGGTCCGTCAGCCGATGTGCTTAGCTCAACGCCATCTTGAATTCTCAATTCAAGATGGCGATGCTTAGCTACGGCATTTCACCGCTGCTACCACATAACACCAACCGGGAATTTCAGTGACAAAAGAAGAATAGACAGATATACGATTTATATCCGAATGGTGATAAGTGCCAATGATATCCACTTGCACAGACATTACTTAAAGGTTCATTACAGAGTCCTTTCGGCCCATAACTGCAACTCTCTCAATCCTTTTACTGTACCTCCATTCATTTTCTCTTTCTTATATCTTGCTGTCCACCCTCTCCTAACAGTTTTGAATAGTTGCACCTTTCAAACCTACCTTCTTCGAATTTCCCTGTTAGTTACTGAACATTGAAGATTACCAAATCTTTGCTTCTCAAATCTACAGGGCCGATAGAAGTCGTCACTGATACCCTCAAAAAAAAAATTACTATAGGTAGAATACTAGGGACCGGAACCATTTATGGGGCCGAAACAAATTTCATGTTTTTTTTTTTTTTCTTATTCGTAATAGGAGCTGCAATTCCACAAAGTGATTGGCATCATTTACAAGACATGCTACATACTTCCGTAATAAGATTTAAAAAAAACGGAGTGAGTGCCAGGAAGTATTTCCTAATGGAACAGTAAAAAAAAAAATAGATAAATAATCCCACAATAAAAATCCTTTTGTATCCTTGGCTACCAAATTTGTCACGGAACCATTTTGTGTCGCCAGTGTTTTCACTTTTATGGGGTCTTTGGTTTCCCCAAGGAATCACAGCTGGCAGACCTTTGAGAAGTCAAGTAAATGAAAAACATCCTAGTAATATAGATTTGGTGCGAAGGGCAGCGTTTAGTAGAATTGATGATGCGCGCACTAAGTCAACCGCAAATCATTTCATTGTACTATGGCGGTTTCTCCTCAGGCGCTGGGTATGAGATTTGTATGAATTTATCCAAATTGCGCCGAGATCATCGGTTTCCTCTGCCACTTTGTTAGAGATCACTACAGACCTTTTTTCTTGACTCTTCCAAACTGTAGTTGACCTTCATTGATAAATTCAAGGCCATGGTCCTTATATATGACTTCCCCAGGTTTTCATACGCGTTCGTTTCCCAAAGAAATTTCGCGTTCCGAAAGGAACTATAGTTATTTAGCTTGTGTGTGTGTGTATATATATATATTATATATATATATATATATATATATATATATATTTATATGTATATATATATATATATATATATATACATATATATACACATATATATATCACATATAATATATATAATATATTATATATATATATATAATATATATATACATATACATATATATACACATATATATATACACTATATATATATATATATATATATATACACATCTATATATATTATATACATATATATGCATATATATACATATATATATGTATATATATAGTTTTTAATGCAGAATTTACAGTCAACTTTGAAGATTCCCCCATAAAGCGCATTGATAGTACATCCAAATAAGTGTTAAACGTACATTGTAAAATTCCCCTTCGACGACGCGCAACTAACTAAAGGATTTGAAAATAAGCGAAAAGTAAATTAAAATCTAATTATAAAGTGAAAATGAAAATGGGCAGAAAACAAAAAGCGAAGGTCTGGGTAAATTATGGCACAGTAGTGAAAATTCAGGCTATTTTTTTTCTTATATAATTTCATGCAAATGAAATACAGCCTCGGAACCTTATTTCTGTATCGCTTTTAATTTGATTTCCAAGTGTCAGTGACTCCAAACGATTTGTGGGTGAGAGCTCTCTGTTATACTTATCATCTAATCTATTATTCGCGGAATGAATCCGTGTCAGTCGACCAGTTATAATTATAATACAATGGGAAACTTTTTTTTTTTCCTTTTTTCTTTTTTCTTTTTTTTTTGCATGGTGGCCTACCAGCAGATTGGAAAAAGGCGTCCCGCATTAGAGTTAATAGTGCCTCAGTGGCGTGATCAGTATGGTCTTGGCCCGCCACATCGGTGGTCGCGAGTTCGATTCTCGGGCATTCCACTGAGGGGTTAGAGATGTGTATTGCTGGTGACAAGTTCACTTTCGACGTGGTTCGGAAGTCGCGTAAAACCGTTGGTCCCGTTGCTGAATAACCACTGATTCCATGCAACGGAAAAAAAAAAAACATACAAACAAGCAAAGCATTAGAGTAATCATGTCACTAATATGCCGGTAACTTATTCCACACTCATCACCAACAGGTTGAATACAAGTGAATGACTTATTGACTGTTCTAACGCTTGCTTCGTACGACTATCCAGTATTTACCAAAGATTCGTTCTGGGCTACTTTTGGCTTGTGGTTTCGCGCCACCTCCGAAGTTTAGTACTAAACATGACATAAGCTCAATGGGACGCCGTGCTTAGTATTAGCCCTTCTTATTTCTATATTCAGGTCTTGATACCTATCAATTTTGTAATAATAATAATAATAATAATAATAATAATAATAATAATAATAATAATAATAATAGAGAATTATTATTATTATTATTATTATTATTATTATTATTATTATTATTATTATTATTATTATTATTATTATTATTATTATTATTATTCCCTTAATTTTAAATGTTAGACTCAACCTTCAAAATTCATCAGCTAAACCTTAAAATTACACAGAAAGCAAACGACAGAAAAAAAAGTTAAAGGCTTAAAAAAATCATAAGCATTCAAAAGATAACGAGACGATACGTAGTATGATGAAATCGCCCCAGACGGTGTAATGCCAAGGAGAGAGAGAGAGAGAGAGAGTAATGTTGGAGCGCCATTATCGCCGAGGTGATGCTATCCAGGCTATTATCAAAGTGGAATGCACGGACAAAGTTAAAATATACGTAAACAAACAAAATTATATAAGTATATTAGGTATACACACACACACACACACGAAATGAATAAAAATTCTGGAAATGGAATGCTGCAATATTGTGTATTCAATTTTTTTTTTTTTTTTTTTTTTTTTTTTTTGCAGTGCCGCAATGAAATAAACGCCATTGTTCCCAGTAGTGCATTTATTACATGTAGCAAAATGATTTGGAAATGAATTAATGTCGGCCGTTCTCGACCCATGTCAGTGGACATGGTGGATTTTACCAGACATATTTTAGTTTTACTAATCGGTATACACTGACCATCTACATGTTTTTGTATACTATATATACTCTTGTAAGACATTCTACCTATGTCCATATTTTACCAGTGATCAGGAGCACAGAAGGGAAGTGCTCGAAATATATGGTTGCAAGGTTGAAATAGTGTTTTATGGGCCTTTTATCTTGCTATTATACTATTGTATTACAGTAAAAAGACATTCATATATATTAATAGTACGGAATCTCCCCGTGTGGTCTGAACTCTAAATAGGGATAATGTGATGTATCAGTGGGGGTTTATCATAATTTTCTCCATTTTCTATGATAAAACAATTTCCCATTTTCTATTATTGTTTTTTATTCATTTATTTAACGGACAGGTAACATTTCATTTTAATTCGGATTGCATTTTTGAACGAGATATTTTGATCACAGTTTTTGAAGTAAAACTTTGGATAGGAGTTTAAAGGACGTGAAATTTGAAACCTTGATATTCTGAACGAAAAATGAACGGGTGTCATGGTCCGTTAGTATCTGAACGCACGTTTTACAAGGCGAGAAGAGCCGTTTTGTAGCAGATTTGGAAAATAGCTAAAAAAAAACGCCAGTCGTAAAGCTTTCGTTTGAAACCTTGATATTCTGAACGCGGATATTACAGGAAACGTGAAAGGTTGTCATAAACTATGGTATTTGTGCGCGAGTTCTGCGAGAGAATTTAGAGCTTTGACTTTGTAATGTGTTTTGGAATGCGAGATTTTTTTTTTTCGACTCGACCTTTGGAGAGAGAGTTTTGAACGTCAGTTCCGGATTATATAGTAAAGGAAAGTGAGTTTTAGAATCTGGGTCTTCCTAGGAGAAACGCCATTAGAATGTGGGTTAAGAGTTTTGTAATAGAGTTTTGAGAATAAGCGCGTGGGGGATTTAGATACGCGAGTTTTGAGCTTTACAGACGTGAGTTTCGAGTTACAGAACTCGAATTTCATGATGCTTGTAAATGCATGTAACAGGGAACGAATAGTGAGGGAGGGAACGTGAAGGTATTGAAAGTATAAGAGCGTGAGCTGTGGAATGCCTTAAATAGAACGTAAAGATGAGAACGTGAATTTTCATAACATGAATTTTGACACCATCGCCACTCTGCATGAATGTACGACCCCCTCCCCCAAGCAAACAAACCCCCCAACCCCCCCGGAAAGGAAAAAAAAAAAAAAACTGTTTACAGTTTACAGGCGTGAAAATCATCCTGGAGGTAACTTTTGCAATATAAACTTGCGTTTAATCAGATCGCGAGAAATAATACTATTAAAGCCAAAATTCCCCCCCCCCCTTAACCACAACCCCTCCCCCCCTCCCTCCCATTCCTCCCACCCTCCTCCTCATCCTCCCCCTCCTCTTCCCAATTCCCAAAACTTCACTAGGAAACCGAGTTATCTTGGGTACGTCGTAGTTAACCCTCGGGAGAGGAACCACTGCATTTTGGGGCGAAAATGGAAAATGGGATATCGTTATAATGACCCCGGTGTTTTCGGGTTTGCCTTTTTTTTTATTTTTTTTATTTTATTTATTTTTTTTAATAGTCTCCTTTCTGCTGACCTGATGAAGTCAGCAGGAGAATGGATTTCATGATATAATGATAGTAGTAGTAGTAGTAGTAGTAGTAGTAGTAGTAGTAGTAGTAGTAGTAGTAGTCCTCACCATTCACTCTTCTTTCATTCCCACTTACTTAAAAACATTCATGGGTTCATCCATTTATTTTCTCAGGTTTAATTAAATTTTGACATTCAAAATATTACGTTTAAATGGTCAAGATAGTCAGTCTCTGGAAACGTTTCTGTTTAGATTAACTCGTTTTTAAATAGTACTCACTTTCCAGCAATACCAATAACGGTCACTCCATATTTCACTTCTGCTTTGGTCTATGTCATTCCACGGTTTATCCTGATCCTTTTATTTAATATTAAATCTTAAAATCTAATCTACTCTTCCTTGGCCCATTGCTTCTTCCTTTTCCCCCACCTTCCTCTTTCCCCCTCCTCCCTTCCTCCTCTCTTCTTCCTCCTCCCTCATTTTTCTTTGAAATTTGCTGACAATATTTTGAGAAAATTATGGCCGGACAGACAGACAGAGGAAAAGTTGACTGCGCAACTTAGTCCAATTTCGAGCAGTCATCCTGGTAACAGATTCCCGGTTATTTTTCTGATATAAATGAGTATACTGAGAAACTGTTTCTTGATAAACTAGAGTACCCTGAAGAACTTCCAAGTTGGAACAGAATTAGTTGAATGAGTTCTTTTCACGAATCGTAACCTGTTCGCAGTTTTATTGCACAGGGTCCTCTTTGCTGAAAGTTTGAATGAGGGCTCTCTGCCTACTTCTGTAAGCTTCTTATTTTCTAATTCTGCGCCTTTCTGACGTCAGAAAGCTACTTCGTGTTTGTTGTCGATTGCTCTCTCCCAGACGTAATTCGTGTATTTAGATTTCAGGAGTTGATTTTTCATCTCCTTTTTTACCCAATGCATCTTAGTTTTTTCCAGTTCTACAACTCTCACCCATATTCCCGTAACCTTGGTCGCTTAATCTGTTAAAAGTGTTTCATTCATTGTTTAAGTTTAAGAAAGGATTAAGTATGGAATTCTTCAACAAGGGAGAACCAGTACTTAAAGTATTTATTTCTGGGTCTTTCGGGCATCTATGTAGATGTTGACCTAGCTCCACTCGCACTAGACTTGTGAGATTTGTTGTATCAGTAGACCCACTTTTTTTTTTTATTAAACTGGTATTTAAGCATCTCTCTTTATCTGGGCTTCAGATCTGTAAACATTCTTAAGAAAGATATAACTTTCTTAATTACTCGCATTAATGTTTGTTTCTTTTTGCTTTATCACTTATTTACTTCACTGGGGCATTATCGTTTTTTGCTTAGGTGTGTTGCGTCCACGAAAGTACGGGCGAGAAAATGGAAAACTTCACACCATCTGAGAAAAATAAAATAAAATATAAAGACGTTTCCGAAAGAAAAAATTATCTCAAATTCGTCCACATTTCTTGATCGACTATGGATAACAATTTGGCACCGTCCTACAAAGTTTTTTATCTATTTCCTCTTTCTGGCTATTGCAAAAAAAGAAGAGAATGAGGAGGGTAAAGAAGGAGAGAGAGAAGAGAGAAGAGAGGAGAGAGAGAGAGAGAGAGAGAGAGAAGAATGGGTGGGGCTTGAATACACCCGACTGAAGTGATTCCATTGTTGGTTACGATGAAAGGAAGGAAAAAATATTTAGAGAGATAAAGAAAAAAAGCTTTGGTGATTAGAGGGAGAGGAAGAGGGTGGATGGGGGTGGGAGGAGGAGGAGGAGGAGGAGGAGGAGGAGGAGGAGGAGGAGGAGGAAAGGGAAGCTTCGTCCCGAAGGAAGAGAGAAATGGTCAGGATAGTGAGAGGTATCAAGATAACAAAAGGACTAAATAAAAAGGGGGGAGGGGGGACAATAAAAAGGCAGGAGAGTGATGAGAGAGGAAAAAGCGTGAGGTATAAAACAAAAGTGCCGAGAGAGAGAGAGAGAGAGAGAGAGAGAGAGAGAGAGAGAGAGACTAACTCACTCAAAGAGCTTGGGTATGTGTAAGAGAAAGGAAAGGAAATATTTCACATACCTGTGTGTGTGAGAGAGAGAGTGTGTGTGTGTGTGTGAGAGAGAGAGAGAGAGAGAGAGAGAGAGAGAGAGAGATGGATAAGAATAACTTTTTTTTCTGGGGAAATAGCTAAGATTAATGACATATTGATTGTGTCACCAGCCCCAACGATATAAGAAATATCACACCCCGAGTTCTGTTCGTTCTCTTTGAATTCTGATGAACAAAAAAAATCTGGTTCTCTCTCTCTCTCTCTCTCTCTCTCTCTCTCTCTCTCTCTCTCTCTCTCTCTCTCTCTCTCTCTCTCTCTCTGTTGGTAACCTTTGGCATACATTTGAACATTGGCCATTGAATATAAAAGATTTCCAAAATATTTCGTTTGTACGACAAGACATTATGAAATGATTTGTGCATATCTACATTAAATGTTCCATCTTACAAGGCCATGTTAAATCTGAAAATGGTGTTAAAAATAGTTAATGTAATTATACCCTAGTTTCTGTAAGATGATGCATTTAGGTACTTATTTCATTCTTCAAATACGAGCAGAATTATAAACGAAAAAAAAGTAGACGGTTGTACAATATTAGAACAACTTGTTCAGGTCATTAGAACATTCAATTATAGTATGTTCTTTTCAAATGGAATTCGACGTCTTTCTTTGTTGAACGTTGTTCGATGAGTTTTTTTTTTTTTTTTTTTTTTTTTTTTTTTTAACCTTAGAGGTTGCGAACCGTTCTGGTCGATGTTTATTTTTCCTTCTGCCTATATATAAAGTAGGCTTCTCAAATTATTTTATTTATCCAGAACAGCTGGATCAATTTCAACCAAACCTGGCACATAGCATCCTTGTGTAAAGGGTCATCTATATTGGCGCAAAATTGGGACACGCCCGCCTTTCAAAGGGATGTAATTAAGAAACAGAAGAATGTAGGTTTGGGGTTTGTGCAAAAATATTCTGCGTTTGGGTAGTAGTTTTGCACTTAAAATTTCCTCAGGTGATCCAGTTAACCAGGGCGATTTTGCTCTTTAAGGAATATGCAGAAAGGCCACAGCTGTCCGAAAATGTGGTATACGGATCCCTAACGACGTTATGGCCCTAATTGTATATTTGATCCTTTTTTTTCGGTTCATTAAAAGTGGAGAATACTGGCCGCATCCACATGATAACGCGTATTAAGGACCAACTTCACTGCTGACTCCAGATTTAGCATATGTCCCTATATAGGCCTCACCTTTCAGTAAAAAGATATTTGGTCCTTTTTCTGAATCATTGGTTCTTAATGCTTTCCTAATACATACCATTTCTTAATGTTATATTGGTACATTTGTTCATCTTCTGCAGAAGCAGCTTATTTAAACACGATCTGTCGTTGTCAGTTATGCAGAGATTTCACTGAACAAATGAAAATTGGCGTTTAAGAGATCTTTCAGGTGGACTGAAACTAACTACTTGGATTTTTAACGAGCCACCCAGCGCTTGAGAGAGAGAGAGAGAGAGAGAGAGAGAGAGAGAGAGAGAGAGAGAGAGAGAGTGTGGGGGTGGGGAGGGGGGCGATTTCTGATGAATGGTTTTATCCCTCTGAGTTGGGGGATTGCCTTGTCGGGATCGTACCTTAACCTTTTTTTTTTTTTTTTTTATTTTAGTATGATTATATATATATATATATATATATATATATATATATATATATATATATATATATATATATATATATATATATGTAATTATATATTATATATATATATGAATATATATATTTATTAAAAGAAGACCCTCTCTTGAAATAGAATAGAATGAAGAGAACAAGCTAGGCTCAGTGGCAATATTCTCACGCAGTAAGCCAATCCACTGGCAAGCAAAGGATATTACACATCGCAAAATTTTCTCGTGCGGGAAGATTGCGCAAAGTTACCGAGGCGTTTCATGACTACATCATGAGCATCATCCGAGGGGAGAGCTTAAATATAATGCAAATTTAAAAAGGTAGTTGATTCTATGAAAGCCTTAGTAGTTTAAAGAAAGTTCTGTGGTTGGAGCGTTCAGAATGTTGACTTTTTTTCTTATTCTTCGAACGAGTTGATGCATCAAGAAAGTCTTAGGAATTAACCTCTCTCTCTCTCTCTCTCTCTCTCTCTCTCTCTCTCTCTCTCTCTCTCTCTCTCTCTCTGTGGTAACAGGCTCGTCTTACAAGCAGGAATGTCCTGATTGAAGGAAACGTGATCTGATCGCATTGCTGAAATCCACTGGACGTCTGTTGGCCTAAGCAGTGAATTAGGTAGTGGTTGGTAGCAGGGGGCCTGCGTGGGTCACAGATATCTTGGAGAAGACTAATATATTATTTACAACTATATCAAAGGTAATCCCCCATCCCCGTTGGGGTAGTACCGTTCATCAGATATTCATCAGATTCTCCACAACCAGCCGTGACCCAAAGTAGCCTTCTGGTCACTTGTCAATTTACTGCTTAGGTTAACAGTTAATTAAAGAAATATTCTAGACCGGGAGATTGAATCCGTAACATCTATAACTTGCAAGGAAACCAACCACTTCTCCACGGAAACAGAGAGAGAGAGAGGGGGGGGGAGGTTATTGACACTAGACTGTCCATAGGTATAAACTCGTCAGGGGAACTAAAAACGATATCAAAATTCCGAATTTTCAAATCGTAGATCTAATTATGAATCTGCAGACTTCATAGAATCAACAGCCTTTTCGAACTAAATTTTAATTTGCATTACCTAAGAGACTTTGCCACGGAAGATCGTCGTAATGGTGTAGATATATTATGTAAGACTAATAATCTTGTGGTGGTCATTCAGCATACGAGTTTGGAGGGGCGGTCTTGAAATACTGTGAATATTGTAACCGCTCACGGCTTTTCCTCTTCTCCGAATTCATAATACGTCCTTCTGTTATTACTTGCCATATAACTGGGACCTGATTTTATTTCATCTTAGGTTTTTTTTTTTTTTCCTTGATCCACGAAAGCAACGCTCCTTAGTTTGATTCGTTTGTAGTTTCCTTCATTCTATGGGAATTAGACTCAATATAGTGATGTGGTGTTAAATATTGATTTTAATGGTACTTTCCGAGTCTATTCGTGTGTCCTTCCCTACCAAGCGGTGTTTCACTCAAATCAGATGTCCTTTCCTGCCCTGCGTTAGTGAGCAATACGAAGTAGCTCGACGATTATGCATGTAGGCGCATAAGAACTTCAGTCTCTTGTAAATATGTCCTTTTCTTGCCCTGCGTTAATGAACAATACGAAATAACTCGACGATTATGCATGTAGGCCCATAACCAACAATCTCTTGTAAAGTATAAGTGCTCGGAGACCCCTTACAAGTAAGCACTGCATAACTCGAGAATCATAGCTTGGCCCTTTTCTGCAGACGTCACTGATAAGTATAGCATTTAGCCTAGGTAATTTTTGCAGTTACTTTTTAACTGCCACCTTCACAATTCTGCAGGGTTAACTGCTGAAAAGAACGGAGATTACCCTGAAGTCACCTGGAGAAATCTGAACGGAACTGTTTCCGAGAAAATCATTATTACCCAAGAATGATTGTCGAGGTGCAGTAGCAGAGTTTAATTAGAATAGATTCAGATTATCTGATTAGTTCACCGAACTTATTAAACGCGAATTCACGACAGATATTTCTCCCGTGAGTTATAAGGCATACGCACATTTAGATATATATTTAAATATACATACATACATAAATGCACTGGAATAAAATCGTTTGGTGACACCCGCCAAAATTACTATTAGTGGCAATAGTATCATAAGTAACGAAGTGAGTTGGGAGGCAACGTGTAGACGTCGAGACAGACGAGCCAGGAAACGATTGCCCGTTTTCATTCTAAGGGGAACTCATTACCTGATAACGTAGTAAATGTCGTTAAACAGCATTTTGCGGGACATTTTTATCACGCCGAGAGACTCTGATTTTTCCCAAGTGATATTTTATGGCTCGTTTATTCATTCTCTATGAAGTGAATTTTAATATGGAGTCACTTTTCTGGGCATTTTGCATGAATATTGCTTCGTAAAATCAAATGCAGGCACCTTATTGAAATTTAGTAGGAGTTTAGTTTTTTGGGGGGTGAGGGAGGGTGGCTTTTTAGAATTTAGTCTGTGTTTTAAGTACATTATTTTGTTTCCTTGGGCCTTAAATAAAGTCAAATGCAGGTACCTTATTTACGTTTAGTGGGAATTTAATTATTTTGGCTCTTCAGAGTTTAATCTGTTTCCGTACGTGGTTTTGCTTCCTTGGACCGTATCTTAAGAAAATTTGCCACGTCTGATACCAAAATGTATCTACTGCAAGTATTAAGTGTTGCCCTCTTAATTTTAATCTATTACCATTCAATTACG
>NC_087215.1:62280816-62463316 GCF_015104395.2 Macrobrachium nipponense | reverse complement strand
TGGCACCAGTCACCCTATCTCTTCTGATACCATAGTCTCAGGGGATCTTTGCCTGATCTGTTTTTATCACTCCCTCAGGTTGGCTGGTGTTCGTACAACTTATTACTGCATGCTAGCTGGTGTTTCTTTTTGTACTGGTTGTGTGCAAGTGCCGGACATTAGCTTGATCTGTGGTTTATGGTCTCTCTTTTTCGTATTGCACTTCCTGCATATGGGTAAGATATTTATTATTATTATTATTATTATTATTTTATTATTATTATTATTATTATTATTATTATTATTATTATTATTATTATTATTATTATTATTATTATTATTCCAGCTGCGCAGACGATCGTATAAATATAAAATGCCATTGTCACCGTAAATGGTAAGAGTTGAAAAATTATGCAAAGATAAGATACGATAAATAATCTTCAGGCAAAAAAATGAATATATAAATAAATAAATAGTGCTGCAAGCCAAAAACACCTTAGGTGCTTCTCCGTATTTGGCTGCTTTCCATATTTGGAGCTCCCGGGCTCTTGATTATATAATTCCGTGTTTTAACAAAATTCTGGCAGAAAAGGTGTCCTTACATCAATAACACAGGTCATGAACATTCGTCGGCATATATTATTGCATTCATATCACGAAACAGGTTGAGAACAAGTCGACAACCGTATTGGAGAACGAATCTTCGGCCGATGATGGATCCCGTATAGTACAAAGTTCCAGCGATGCCGTTTTTTTCTTCACAACATTGGCTTTTAGCAGTGTTGACATAAGCAGTTCTTCTGATTTGTTTACGTTATTTATAATTTAATGGTTAGAATGCATATTTTCCGATGTAGAATTATTTTCCATGACGTAAAAAAAACTACACGTCACTAGCTTAACATAAAGTATTTTTAACGAAGAAAAATGAAGGATTTCAATCAAATTCATTTCTATAAATAACTAGGATATGTTTTATAACTTTATTTTCATAATAAAACATAAAAAGGCAAAGTGGTTATAAGTATATGGTTAGATCAGATCATCCGGCGTATTTAAAATTAAAAGCACTAGCTTGTACAACACTGAGAAGCTATTGAACTACTAAACCAAGTATATAATGTTTAAGTCGGGTAATTCTCATTTTTGTGGTTGAATGAGGGCAGTTTGCTTAGCCGGTTATTTATGGCGTATCATTTGTATTCATCTCAGTTTTCATTCTTGAATCTCTTCAGCTTTACCTTAATACGATAACTTCCGAAGATATATAGGTGTTTGAAATTCAAATCAGAAAGATAAGGGCTGTTTTATTAACGCGTTGGACTTCGTAATAAAATTGTTGCTCTAGTGATTGCTTACCAATAATTGCAGATTCTCTCTCTCTCTCTGCCTCCTTAAAAAAATTGTAAACAAGTATGAAAATTGTTGATGCAGCATCTCTCTCTCTCTCGCTTCCAGAGTCAGGTGGCTCGCAGCGTTTGCGATACCGTAATCTCCTTTAAAGTAATGGCTGGCGGGGTTCCAATAATTTGCGAGATGGCGGCCGCAAAAAAAGAAAAAAAACTTTAGCTAAAAGCTTTAACCAAAATTATAATAAAAAAAAAGAATGTTTAGGCGTTTCGTATTCCGCTGGAATAAATTTAGGCTAAATGAGAAACGGAGACTATTTTTTTTTTAGTGAAACAAAGTATGGCATAACGCAAACTAAAATGTGGAAAACAAGTTTTTTGTAGATATCTTATTCCCCATGAGTAGGAAACTAATGTAATTGGGGTGTACACAGAAGTAATGTAAATATTGAGTGAATTTCACAAATACACACATACACATCTAACCAGAAGGAGTTGGTTACGTCGAGGCGGTGAATGAAGATAAAACATACGCGTATATTTTAGGGCTGTTGCCTTGTATAATAAGGCGCCCTATGAGGTAATGTTAGACTTGCGATAATCTTACGCTAAGTCGGTTGGTATTGCACTTCCATCTTCAAGGGAGTGTCTTGGGGTTTGTAGATCACTTACGAAGTCAGGATTATCTTCTTGTTTATGACGACGATGTGTTAAACACATGATGATTCGGTGAGGAGGTTCTTGTAGAAAACACGAAGTAAAAAAATATATATATTCTTCTGAAGTTTTACATGGTGAAGATCAGGTATGATTGTACAAGTCTTCTAATAACGATAGCTTGATCGCTTCTGCCAATGATGATGGCTACTTCTGTTCTCTCTACATGATAAAGCTTAGGTAAAGAGATACAGGTCTTCTAATGACGATAGCTAACTCTGTTCTGCTCTGTTCTACATCCCTGTTACAAGTTATGAAGGAAGCAGATAGTAGCTCGAACATATGAACATACTATCAGATGACATAGTTACATACGAACACACAATCAAATGAGACACGCTACAGATCACGTAGGCCGTTTGAATTATAGGTCGTGGTAGTTGTCTCAAGCAGGGAGCTTGGACTAATGTTTATAAACAATTGAATGACTACAGGTGACGGCATGTTATCTTAGCCTACTTTTATTGTATACGTCATCTTTAGCGTCTCTAGTCTGATCACATTCCTGCAAGCAATCTGGTTGACCTCTTTAGTTTTAGTCTTTTATATATATATGGACTAACATTCCATATTTTTATTATGTAAACACTTACATTAGCTCGGTCAGCTACCAAAACCAACTACTGAATATTACTCAAACTTGACTTGCATTTGACTTATAGGAGTGTGATACAGACACTACGTGAATATATATATATATATAGGATATATATATATATATATATATATATATATATAAATATATATATGATATATAAGTAAATAAAAATTCATGGTGTACATGAATTGATTCAAGTAATAAAATATAAAACAATGATATTGGTAAATAATAGTGATCACGTGATATATAATGATACAGTTTTTTCACTTCATCTCATTAAGATACATATGCTACAGAAAATACTAATGTACTCTGACAATTGCATAGAATGAAGATTAACATGATAAAAATCATATTTTAACTGATAAAAAATTTCATATAGGAATTGATAACATTATTAATGTTTATGCTGATTGATTCGTTGATTTTTATGCTAAATGTTATATATCTGATTCATTAATCCATATACTAACTCATATATAACTGCATATATTGGTAAGATAAAAGGTAACAGATTGATTATAGGCTACCAGATTTGTTTATACATATGTATATGGATTCATATAATTATGATTAATATATTGCACTTTAATTAGATTCCTATTGCGTACACGCAAAGATATATTTCGATTCCGTTATTTAGATCATTTATATATAGATTCCTAGTGCGTACAACGCAAAAAAATAAAAAATTATTTCGATTCTGTTGTTTATGATCATTTATATATAGGATACATGACCGAGGTTATACTACTTCACATTTAACTAGCTTTCAACAACTTTTCGTCCATTACACAGTTCCAGACAACCACCTATAGCCAAATGAAACGGCCAATTTCACAGGGTTAAAACAAGGGGAAGGGGAAAATTTGCCTGGGCGGGTCCAACGTTCTATTTTGCCTCATACTTATTCTCTGCATCCTAAGCTACACGATTACGTTCGCGATGAATAAAACCATCCCAGCACGAGTCCTTCGCCAGCAAAGTAGAGTTGAATATCCTTCGGGTCGTAATTTGTCGGAAGTATGTCCCTTTTGTAGTCGATTCCGACAGCCGCCGGAGCGTTCCGCATGAAAACGAGATTAACGACGAGATACGGTGTCGGTCGAAGAAGTCCATGATGGTGCTTATTCCTTTCACATTGTAGGCGGTTGTTACTCGACTGCCGTCGTCCGCAGCGACGAACGATTTTTTTGAAGTTGCGATGTGAAACTCTCGTACTGCAGGATACTGTAACAGGTTCCATTAATCAGCCTGCAAGTGAAATTATACTTGTCACAAGGGCAAAGTAAATTCAGACGACATCCAAATACAGGGGAGGGGAGAGAGCCATTTAGACCAGACTTAACCCACATGAATTCGCTGATATTTTGGAATTCAAAAGAGTCAGCTGTACAAACTTTTTTTTATCCATGGCATTAACAATGAGTGAACCTATCCAGGTCTATGGTGACTGTAAAAATATCCATAATTATAAAAAATAAACAGATATCAATACGAATCCCAAAGAAAATTCGATATTACTGGTAGTAAATTACTAGACAAAGAAGTGGAAAACGGAGCTATTTGTAAGATTGCCAGGCAACATAAGAGTCAAAGAGAATATTAATCATGATTGTGTATTTCTCTATGCTAACTGAAATTAAGTTGTGAAAAAATCTGATCCTATGTGCCCTAACAAAAGTTTCATATGCAATTTTCTCGCGCGCATCCTCTGAGGCTAATTTTAAAAACTTTATTTATAGGTAGGAGATGCAACGAAAAAACCCACTATGTAACTAATTTCTAAATAAACTTTGGGTTTTTCAAGAAAATGTGACATTTTCCCATGAATGTTTTACTTGAATTGTAATAGGCTAATGTTGCAAGTAAATATTTCATATACATATCTTGATACTTCTAAATGTCTATGTGGTTCAGAAAAAATTAATTCATTTTGTTGTTATAGAAATTTTATTTGCTTATTTTGTTATTGCGCATACGGATAGACACGTCTGCCTTGCCCATGAGAAGTTCGGGCTAAGCATTCCTTTCTCCAGTCAATCTGCTTTGCAAGCGCGAGATGAAGCCTGTGCAAGCAGATATTTGAGGTTAAAGGAATCAATGCTGATACGGCAATGATGACGTCGTCACTTGGCAGGAGATTGCTCTCAGCCAGCTAAGAGTTACGTTACTTGCTGTAATAAATACGACTTTAGGATAAATTTTTTGTTTTTAATACTCGACCCACATGAGAAGAATGTCTGAAAAAAAAACAGTACCAAAATTGAACAATATATTAGTTTCATGTTGGAAATCTGCATAATTGTAATTATGTTAAATTAAATATTCCTTATTCAAACTAATGAAAAAGGTTTCCATACAAATTCTATATATATTATTAGCCCTGTATAAGATTCATATAGGATTATTCCATAGATAACATTTTCACTTCTAGACTTCCTGACTTTAAAATCTCTTTTATTTCATATTATTTTATTTATTTATTATTATTATTTTTTTTTTCATTGACTACGAATATAAATCACCGGGACAGACAATATGTCAGTAGGTTTTGATATGTGTTTGAACTTTTAGCTTATTTGTCATTACTAAAGCGTTAAGTTTGAGTTCAAATCTTTAAGCATATATATATGGATATTTAATTAACCTATGGTTACGTTTTGCTTATTTGATTTTATCGTGATTCCTTTTTTATTATAATTTGTAACCCTTCCGACTTCTTACGGAGTGTATTATATTGACTCCACTTGTATCCATATTTATTTTATTTTTTATATTTATTTATTTATATATTTCTTTTATATATATTTGATAAATTAATGGTTGGCTTGAATATGTGGAAAAGTGTTCTAGCGGCGTACCGTATAAGGCTACTTGCGGTATCAAGATATGAATGATAAAGGTATTTAAAACCGCGAGAACCGCTATAATCCAGTTCGGATCCAATATCACGAGTTGTAACTCGTAAGACATTGACAGTTCCTATTTAATTATCCGTTATTCTACCAAACCGATTGACTCTGGGTGATAAAATATATTATTGGTTTTCTTAATGGAAAGGAATTCACACGAGTTAAGAAGATTATTGATTTACACCACCCGAGTCAGAGATTATTGTGTTGAATTCCATATTTACTGATTTAGCACTCATAAATATTCCTAACGCACTCAATTGCGGTGTTTGTTTTTTGGTGCTATTAATTCTATATAACGTGTCAAGGAACTATTAACACTAAGAAGTGTTTATTCCCTCTGTCAGACTCGTAATTCTGTTAATAATTCTACGTATATTCTTTCAAGGATTGATTTGGCACAGGATAGGCCCTTAACTGACAGGTGTCTTAGTGTGTCCCTTGTTTTCATGACACGTGTTACAATCAGTTATGTGCTTTTATATCTGTAAGCATTGTAGGACCAGTAAACAGTGATTTGGCTTTCTGTGACATAGGAGGGAACCCTGGATGACGGAATGCAACCAGTTTATGACGATTGGTATGAAAGAGATTATTACTACTACCTGGTCGTTAGTCCTCTGCTGTGTTCTTCGGGTTTTCCTCGTCACGGACCTACATATAATATTACATTTTATTACATTATTCTGATACACATACTTTAAATATACTTTTGCTTTAGGGTTTCTGCTCGAAGTGTTTATTGTTTTTGCTTAGCCGCTGACCCTGTTTCCGTTCGAAATGTTTATTGTTTGGTGTTTATTGCTGCTGACTCTGTTTCCGTTCGAAGTGTTTTATTGTTTGGTTAGGTCTGTTGACTCTTGCTTTGTTCAGTTTGTAACAGTTCTGCGCTCCAACCCAGATATTCAATGCTCGCGATCTCTTGGGTTAAGGAATTTTCTTGTTTAGATACGGTTTTAACAATAGGCACGGATGTTTCTATATCTTTTAGTCCAATTAATGGTTCTTTGCTGTATGGTGCGGGATTGCGGGATAATGCGTCAGCTATGATAATTGCTTTCCCAGGTAGATATCTTATCTTGGCTCCAAAGACCTGAATGATCATTTGTCACCGAGTTCTTTTTGGACTGTGATTAAAGCCTTTGAAAAACTCGGTAAAGGACTCATGTTCAGTAAGGACTTTATCAGGATAGCCATAGATTATGAACTTAAAATGTACTAGTGTTAAAGATACCTAGCCCTTCCTTGCCTATTACTGCATATTTACTTTCAAAGGGCTTTAGTTTATGTGAATAAAAAGCTATAGGGAAGAACTGTTTATCATATTACTGAAGTAATACCCTCTTACCCCTTGGTCTGAGGCGTCTGTTGCAAAAAAAAAAATTCCTTATTTAAATCGGGGATTTTTTAAGTTAGGTGAGCTGCATTATTCCGCTTTTAAGATATCGAACGTCTGTTTATGCTTTTCAGACCATAATAAATCTACGCTCTTCTTCGTAAGATCTGTTAAAGGAGCTGTCATGATTGAAGAGTTACATATTTACATACGATTGTAATACCCACTACAGCGCAAAAGTGCTGTATCCCCCTTTTACGTTAATAGGTACCGGAAGTTATGAATAGCCGACACCTTACCATGGACTACTTTAAGACCTTGACTAGACACATAAAACCTAGATAAACATGTTCGGTTTTTAAAAACTCACATTTAGATATTTTACTCTGAGATTATTTGTCTTTGTCTCTGTAGCACTAGCTCTACTTTATGTGAATGTACTTCTAAGGTATTAGAAAAGATTACAAGATCAACCATATAAGCATGTAGGGTATCCCCTAAAAGTCTCCAAACACTATATTGTAATTGGGGTGCAACGTAAGCCGGAGGCATACGTAAAAATTGATAATGTCCCCTGAGTGTGCTGAAAACGGTGTATGAGGTACAATCACTTAGGTAATGGTATCTGGTAAAAGCTTTTAAGTAAGTCCAAGTTGGTGAAAAAAAATTTATTCTAACCTAACAGAGATAAGATGTCGTCGGTACATGGCACTGGAAACTATCGGGAGTCGTTTCCTTGTTTAAGCGTCAGAAATCTACACAGATACGCCAAGTCCGATCTTTTATGGCATGACGTTTGAGGGAAAAATTATATATGGGCTTATTTGATTTCCTAATGACTCCTATTACTAACATTTTTCAACTTCGTCATTTATCTCTATTTTGAAATTTCATTGAGAGTCTATGCGAAGGTACGTATATAGCTTTATGTTTGTCCTTAGACCGTATTTTGTTTTCAATGACATCCGTTTTTCTTTTCCAGAGATCACTCGCTAGTGGAGAAACTTCCTGGTATTCAGATAAAAGATAAAAAAAAATTCTGCTGAATCACCTCTGCTTGAATGACTTTACGGATATTACTTTAGATAGATTATCAGAGAGATTCATCTACGACTGGTTGGGCGGGATTAAAAATTAGCAACAATGAAAAATGCGATATTTATAACTTCCGTATCCACGATATGTATACTCCTTCCCGACACTCTGAAATATAACGATTTCCGCGAACAAAGCCCTAGACACGGTTGACTAGCAGCAACAAGTTAAATCTAGTGATCCACAAACGTATACATTTTGTGGATCACTAGATTTAACTTGTTGCTGCTAGTCAACCGTGTCTAGGGCTTTGTTCGCGGAAATCGTTATATTTCAGAGTGTCGGGAAGGAGTAAAATTTCATTTCCCAGCAAAGTCTTTTTACACGCACTAAGACATTCGAGGGTGCATGGTTCTCGAGATTTTGCGTGCAAACTGCGACTGTGGTTGTGGAGAATTCTGTTGGGTCATTTGAACAATGTTTACGATTTATGAGACCAAAATGTATAGTTCCTCTATATAAGTTATTATTTGATTAACTGTCTCTTTTTGTTCAAACGGATTTCAATAAGTTTGAAGGTTTATAGGATTTTCATTTGATAAACACGCCTTATTTTGCAGGATGTAAGATAATATTTTGTATACCCCTAGATGAATCTTACAATTACACTAGATACAGATCAATGTTTTTTATAACTATAGAGGTATCTGTAAACGCTCGCTTATCCGGACTTCTCATTAGGGAAGTTCGAACAACAGACGGTGAGTCCGTAAATACAGGATATTACGTGTACTAAAGGAATAAAACAAGATATTCTAATTTTTACGGCGCGTACAGTCGGGGCTTTATCCACCACTACTTATATAACTTACGTTTTAAAAAAAAAAAAAAAAACGAAAACCTGCTCTGATTACTTTATACGGTCGTGTGTTTCATAGGAAAAACACCATTTTTAATTTTTAATTCAAAAGATATTGGCATGTATGAACAACATCGCTTTTCCCCACTCTGCTAGAGTCGCTTATTGTGTGGAATTTGCTATGCTTTGAACACTCGGCAGATTTGACTGACCTTGACCGCTTGACTAGGTGACACAGTCACCGAGTTTGCTTGTTTGATTCTGAACGGGCTACTGTTTCTATTTCTTTTTGTAATAATTAGGATCCTTCTCTTTATTACCATCGGCAACGTATTGTGTGTTTTTAGCATTATGTTGCTGGTTACGTATAAAGCAATGAATGACGAACTATTAGGAACTGAGCGATTACTATTAAGACAAGTTATCACTACTGCATTCAATATTAACTGTTTGTACTTCATTCTTTGCTAAAATGTGAAATAGTGAGGGATCCTGGTCAGCGCATTTAGCCTGATGAAAGTTTTTTACAGACATGTTATTCCTTGCAATCCAGCCGTATTTTTAAAGTTAAGTTGAGTCACTGAGGTTCGATATTTTATATAACTCAAAAAACTCAAGGCTAAAACTGCGATCGGGACTTGCAAAGGAGCATTTATTGTCATGGCCCGAAATAGTGTTACCTCTAATGTATCTAGATTTGTACGGGTGTTCCACTTGTTTTTGTGTGTTTTCTAATCGCTACGGTGCTTAACGACCCTATCCATGCATCTGTATAAATACAGACGTCCACTGCGTAAACGCATATTCACTGTTTAATATGATTTGTTACGTAAGGGATTAATAATCACCCAAAACCCCTGATAAAATTAACATAGTATATGATTATGATATTTCAGTAGAACTTCTGGAAACAGACACTCAAAGATAAAAAACTCGCAGTAGCGAAATCTCAATGATGTAGATAATTTCTGTAAAAAAGTAAGATTAAGAATGTCTCGTAACTTCAGCCACAGGAATAACGAAATTCGACCTGCAAAGGAAACACTCAAAGTTACTCCAAATGAATAAAAAATTGTACTTAGCTTGCTTTTGTGGGAAGTCACGGTGTTCCGATAATGACACACGGCCTTGGTCCTCCTTCTCTATTTAGCGGATGACCTGGTTTGGCTTCAGTTTCCCCCGTGCGCGATGTTTCGATGATTCGAGCCCTTGAAAGATCCGATGCTGCAGACGCGTTCTTTTGTTTGTTCTTGAAGTGCCGGAAACGCTCACTAACGATGTTTTCTTGAATGATTCTAATGAGAGACGAAGCTTGCGTTGCCGTAGGAAAAAGACACGTCGGTTTTGTTTCTTGAAGTTATTCACTAAACGATGATACTAAGTTGCTTGAAGAATCTCTTGCTTTTCGTCGTCGGTGAAGTTCTTGTTGTTTTCTGAAGTCGCTCACTAAACGATGATACTAGGTTGCTTGAAGAATCTGCTGCTTTCGTCGTCGTTGACTTCATGATTTATTATTCTGTTTTATCTTCGGAGAAGTTGTAGAGTCCTTCTGGTACGCTTGCCACCACTTTTAGGGCTGTTGCCTTGTATAATAAGGCGCCCTATGAGGTAATGTTAGACTTGCGATAATCTTACGCTAAGTCGGTTGGTATTGCACTTCCATCTTCAAGGGAGTGTCTTGGGGTTTGTAGATCACTTACGAAGTCAGGATTATCTTCTTGTTTATGACGACGATGTGTTAAACACATGATGATTCGGTGAGGAGGTTCTTGTAGAAAACACGAAGTAAAAAAATATATATATTCTTCTGAAGTTTTACATGGTGAAGATCAGGTATGATTGTACAAGTCTTCTAATAACGATAGCTTGATCGCTTCTGCCAATGATGATGGCTACTTCTGTTCTCTCTACATGATAAAGCTTAGGTAAAGAGATACAGGTCTTCTAATGACGATAGCTAACTCTGTTCTGCTCTGTTCTACATCCCTGTTACAAGTTATGAAGGAAGCAGATAGTAGCTCGAACATATGAACATACTATCAGATGACATAGTTTAACATACGAACACAACAATCAAATGGAGGACACGCTACAGATCACGTAGGCCGTTTGAATTATAGGTCGCGGTAGTTGTCTCAAGCAGGGAGCTTGGACTAATGTTTATAAACAATTGAATGACTACAGGTGACGGCATGTTATCTTAGCCTACTTTTATTGTATACGTCATCTTTAGCGTCTCTAGTCTGATCACATTCCTGCAAGCAATCTGGTTGACCTCTTTAGTTTTAGTCTTTTATATATATATGGACTAACATTCCATATTTTTATTATGTAAACACTTACATATACCACTGGTCTGATATGCAGGGTGTCCATAAAGTCCCAGTACCATTACAAGTATTTATTGATCAGAATGGTACAGGGACTTTATGGACATCCGTATAATGTGGTGTTAATGATGTCTAAGATTTAGCCAGTCTTGTGCTGGCACGGGCTCTTGCTCCTGGAGCAGCCCGTAATGGTGTAAATGAGACAGAGCCGGCTTATATACCAGCACGGGCTCTTGACCAATTACATCTGATATCTTTTCCACTCAGCCAGCAACAGTTGTCTGATAACCAGGTGCATAATTAACTTCTAAGGACAACAGAGTCGTGATGGAATTGTAAGGAAATGGAACACACAAAATTTGTAATCACACATTACTATATTTTCGCACATCGACACACACACACACACTCTGCTTATAAAGCATAAACATGTATCTAATTTAGATATACGTGCAATGTGTTATATGTGACATATAACACATTACACATTAGAAAATTACAATAAAACTATGAATGGACGTAATATCTACGATAGTCGACTACGATATAAAAATTTCAGTTTTCAAAATGTTTTGCAAGAAATTCCTTCCTCCATAAACTTCTTTGGCCATCGCTTTTCAGAATTGTCTACCCACGAGAGAGAGAGAGAGAGAGAGAGAGAGAGAGAGAGAGAGAGAGAGTGAGTCCAGCAAGATTGCATAAACACATCCTTCTGTGTTTGTCTTGTACAGCAGTGCGTACTTGCTATTTGAAAGCGCAAAGCTATTGGTTATATGAAAAAAAAAAAGTGAACCGTGGACAAATGAGATCAAAAGGTGTTGACGCCACTGAAATCCAATACTGATTTTTCATCGTAACATGAAATACATCATACAATGCCCGTGCGAACGATTGGCGATACAAATGCAGTAGCGATGATCAGCCTAAACGGGTCACATCGGCCTATGTGTTCGCGCCTTGTTTCCCCAAAGAGCACCTTTATGTTCCGCGGAAAAAAGTCACTTTGCGAGTCTCTCTCTCTCTCTCTCTCTCTCTCTCTCTCTCTCTCCTCTCTCTTCTCTCTCTCTCTCTCTCCTCTCTTCTCTTCCACCTTTCTCTTTGAGTTGTGATGCTAATTACGAGAGGAGATCTCTCCCGTGACCCGGTGACTGTGTGAGTATGTGTGATTCATCGATTTCAGTAGGATGAAGTTAACGCAGTCACACACACACTTGCACTAACTCGTTGTAGCTTTACTGGTGTATGCATTAAAATGGGTACTTGGTCTTAACGAGTCGTCATTCCCTCTAAGTGTGTGTGTGTGTGTGTGTGAGGAGGAGTAGTAAGAGATAGAGAGAGAGAAGAAAAAGAGGAAGAGAAGCGGAGAGAGACTATTCTTGTAAATGGATGACTATAGTAAATGCTCGCTCTCAAGATTACCGAGAGTGTGAGTGGTCCTGGGCCCTGTCTCTATCCGAGTACATCGCCGAGATGCAACCTTTCGTCCGACCCAGAGGAGTCGGTATTAATTTTGTGATACGCGCGTAATTTGACGCTCACTTGGGACCGAAGTTGTGATGAACGTCAAAACTTGGGCGGCTGTGTCCTGTCTAACAACTTAAGGACTGAAATTTCTGTTCTCCGCCATTTGCCCGCTCTGGGTAGCACAAATTCGAGCTACACACACACACGAAAGTAGGTCCGTGTTCGATCCCCGAACAGGGAGAGGAAGAGAACGGAGGAAGGCCAAGTAAGTCTGGTCACTTTTGATAACGAATGCCCTCTTGACATCTGGAAAACGAAAGATGTGCTACTGAATTCCATACAAGCCGTACCGATCATAATAATTTACTCGAATTCAATGTCTTCACGAAGTGAATCCAACCAAGCGTATATCCTGTATGATATACGTATATAAATAAGAATAATCCACAAAACAGTATATACCTGTTGTAAGAGTGTAGAGCAGTGACCCATAAATAGCTTAACGTAAAATTACGAAATGAAGATCGTTGAGCTACTGACGCAACCTTAGTCAGAGCGGTGTTCGTTCAGATCAAAACCGGAAATTTGAGTCAACTAATAGTTGACTTTTTGGGGTATATGAACAATATACCGGGCAAGATCAAAGAGATCCTACTTTGAACCAGGCGTCATGTAAGATTTGGAAAGAAAGTTTGATCTACGAGTGATGATTTTTTTCTTTTTTTTTTCTTTTACACGAAAGGAATTTGAACTGAATCCACTTTTGTGTATGGATGCTAGTTCCCCTAGCCAATGGTTCTATATGCATGAGAGGAGTCCCATCAGGTTGGGTCCTCGGTAAACCCAAAACGATCATTACAACTCGGTCTGTAATTTTTTCTTAAGCATTCAAAGTAGACTGGAACTATTCTCGTTTCATCACATATAGTTAAAATTTGTGGTAAACAATATACTGTGGGATTCAGATGTTAATTTTATCATGACCAAATTCAGCTGTCTGTTAAGTGGGCCATGTATTCAATACCATAGGCTTCGGTGTATTTAGCTGGTCGTTTCTTTCTTGTGTATTATTCATTAATTCGTATTTTGTAACGTGCACCTCTCCTGTGTACACCAACACCTTCGCGTTTTCTTTCAAGAGAAGAAACCGTGAATTTCAGTTTTTTTGCAAACTTCCTTTACTAATTAAAATATTTCATTGCGGTGTAATACACAAGTACTTGATGACCTTGAGTGCGTTTACTGGTCTGATAGTCAAGAAAATTATACAACTTTATCACAGCATCAGATATTTGACGATTCTGGCATCAGCCAGTACTGAAAACGGCTATTTTGTGAAGAATGACTGCATATCGAGAAATGATGATACGGCGTAGCAACAAAATTCCTACAAAACCAAATTTTCTGGGCGGGTGATATACGTACGTATAACAGTAGCTTGAGCCTCTTCGGCTCAAACGTGCTTTTGCGTGTTGTCTGTGTATTCCTGGATGTTTGCATATTTTCTCCAATAAAAATTAGCAGATGGGTAGGAGCTTAGATTTTTTTTTACTAAAGTTTTTGGAGAATGTACATTGATCGACCCCAGTAGAGAAATGCGCTTGTTTAACATGAACTACTTTTTTCACTAAATATCTGTAATTTTCAGTAAATAGTCCACTAAATTCAAGTCGCAAGCTCAAGGTATATAGTAAGGATTGGTTGTTATATCTGTCAAGTCTTAGTCTATTGTGAATCAAATTAGACCAATTTTTCAGTCAGACACATTGTCGTATAGTTGATTATAATTGATGGGGCTTGTTTCTATACTGTTAAAGCTTTTCCATGGCTTTTCACGTCTTGTGAAAGCTATCTTCCTTATCTATTTCACGAATTCTTGAAGTTTGGCATGTACATTTTAAGATTTCATTTGTTCTGTGATTCTCGAGGATAAAACTAAACATTTTGATTCTACTAAATTGTATCAAGTTGTTACCCACTTTTACTCTAGGTGTAACTTTTTGACTCGCTCTTAACTTTTGAGAAACCTATTTTAGGTCATTTGTATTTCCTTTACCGGAATACTCTTCTATTTGGATGTCTGCTTCTGCCAGCGATTTCTCTCTTTTAGATAAAAGTGGTTCGTGATGGTAGGTTTGCTTCCTAATAGTAGCAGTTATGACTGGGACCATCGACGGATGATCTCGTTTGTCACATTTTCATAAGCTGTATTTCAACAGAGATCTTTCACCTTCACAATTATTGATCCCTGATCCCCTTTATCGGTCGAGAGCAACCAGACTCGCTGAACAACAGCACCAATATGCAGTAAATGTGCGTCCCTGGCGAACTTAATAGTTTCAGAGGTCCTATATTCCTCACATTTGTGTATTTTTGTTTAATAAGAGGCGTCTTTTCTCTTTGTATTCCACTTCATATTACTTCTCCTAATGAACACCATAGCCATATTCTTTGGACGCTTGAATTTCAAGTCAATGGCCCCCTGTGAGGTTGTTCCATATGAGTAGGTTTCATGTACTAAATAATAATTATTATAATTCTGTTTACAGCTTGCAGCTTCATGAATGTCAAGAAAGTGTTAAGAATAGTTTAGACTTCTTAAGCTTTACCGTGCTACCGTAGCGGTAAATGTCCCCTTTGTTCAATCCTGGGTCTCAGACGGTTGCCCTGAAAACCCGGGAAAAGACCGATTCTTTAGAACAACCCCTGGATTCCCACGGCAGGCTGGTGACCCAAGACTGTCTCTTAAATCTCCATAATGCCTCTATAATATTAAATTTGGTTTACTATTGATACTGAAAGACACTCAGCCCAGCTCCTACTTTTCTGTGAACCCTCGAAGGCACCAGATCAATTTAACCAAGAACCCAGAGGCCATTTTCAGTCTATGTCCAGGTGGTGATGGAATAGCTGGCAGAATGGATCTTGGGATTTAGAAGACAAGTCATGAGTCTTTATTCAATAAAAGACCGAACCAAAATCATTAAGTTTAGAGTTAGGCTACATTTTCATGTTAGGAAATGTTCTCTGCAGATGTGGACAGTGCATGTGAATTGATCTGTTGATCAGTGGTTTCTCTACGACCAGAGTTGCACTAAAAAGCATCATTTGTCCAAGACCTTGGGAATTCATTTTCTGACTCCTCCCTATCAAGTACGGCTGTTAGTTTTATCAAGACTGATTTCTTCATTCATTTGAAACTCCACTCCCATGAATGCCTCCTCACTGCACCAGGAGCGTAAAGGGTAGGAAGCAAAGCCCTCCAACTGTCTAGGCTCCCTAAGTTTTGCTCATCTAATTTAGAAAAGCCAATGTGCTCCATGACCAGGTTTTGGCCGTTGTTATTGTTTCCCTGGTTAATTGCTTGCAAGATATTCTTCCTTTTTCCTTGTTACCTCTCTCATGTTCCTTGATCATCAACCATGGTTTCAGTTGAGGTGCTCACTCTTGCCAAGTGTTCTGAAGTGCTTAGTGTCATGGAGTCCTTCCACGAGAAGGAAGAACAGGGAAGATAGGTGAACTTTCCCACTCCACATGTAACCATGGCTCACAATATCATTCTCCCAGACAGTAAAATAAAATGTACTCTCCAGTGTCCTTTCTATCTTAATGTAGATAAGATCCAAGAGGGGATTTATCTGCCATTTGTTGTGCATCTGGGTCTTCTCATGATACTACTAGCTTCCAGTTGGCTACCCGAGCTAAGATTGCACTGCGATGGTTCAGTTTCCTGTAGCAATACGTCTCCCTATAAAAAGATCTTAATACACTTATCAACTACTCACCTTCAGACTAGTTCAACCCTCTGCGAGTGCAGCTTATCTATTCTGTCTGGTTCTCCTGAATCTGGAGAACCTCCTAATAATCCTAGGACCCATACGAGATCCAAGTTTGATTATTCCAAAAGATGGTAGAAGACTGATGAAGATGTAGACTGTAGAGGATCTGCACATATACCAGGATGACACATCCTCAATGTTAATGCTTAAGGAAGCTACAAATAGGTTTGGTGATCTGAGACCTTCGAGTTTCCCTTAGTAACTAAGCCACTGGTGCCCTTCCATAAGGTTACTCTGCTTTACTTGAAGATCCATGATGTAAGCATAGTGTAAGAGCCCATTTGTGCTCCTCCCAAACTTCCTCTGTTGGAGGGAGATTCTGTTACCATGACTAATTCTTTTCTTCATGGACAGCCCGCTGCAGTTACTTATTACACACGCACACCTGAAGGAAACAGAAGCAGAGTTTACTGTGGCTATTGATGATATACATACATCCAAAATTACATATATTTCAGAGGTTTTACCAGATCCAAAACTTCTGCTCACAAATTCTGTTGCCTCCTTCCCAAATTATTGCTTAGCATGCCACAACTTAGATCCTGTACTACTGACCTTGACCAAGACAAGGCAGCAAGATTTGCTGCTTGGTGTAGCAACAAGCATACTACTTTGCTCGAAGCCTTTTCCCAGTGCTAGCAAATTTGTTAGTACGTACACTTGAATGTTAAGTGCTCTCTCTCTCAGCTGTTAAAAGTATATAGTGCTGCTCTCTCTCCGAGATTTTCCTTAATCATGACATGAACCTGGGAAATAATATACATTTCATTACTTAGCCCAATTTAATTCTTGTGCTATGGTTAAAACTTAGACTTGTAAAACCATAGCTTGTACTTGTGAATATACTTTGGTATAGCGCAGCCTCACCCCTATGCTGGACATGTTTTAGATTGTGTTTGGTTGCCCTTGCCTACTAGAAGTCAATCGGTGAGCTTCAAGCTTAATGGGTGAAGCCTCTCCTTCTAGTCATTGGCTATCTGTGGGATTTCCATTTGCTTCAGAGTTTATAGCAAAGAAACTTGTTTCATCCACAGACTTCTTGCTATTCCTGCCCTGCCCTCCTCTCCTCTCCTAAGCATCAGTGCAAATGGGAAGAGTCCAGGATAGTCCTCATGTTCTGGAAAGAAACAGGGCAGACTGGTTCATGAGCACATTCGGGGAACCCTAGTGTCAGCCCTACCTAAAGTGGACATCCCACCCACAGGTGAATGACTGCTGAGATACCATCAACCTCTGAAAAAGGAAGATGCTTGCTTTAAATTTAATAAAATTTCTTGTGAGAAGACTGCCGAGATCTTTTCTTCTGCCCACGGAAGGAAGGACGGAAGGAAGGGCAGAAGACAACACACTAGTGTTTCACAGACTTAATCTATCCAAGAGTCTTACTATCCTCACCCCACAGGTAAAACGATTGCTAAAGGAGTTCCAAGTGTTGAGTTTCTTGGCAGGAACAGTAGCATAAGACAAGTTGCTGGGAATACCAAGGAATGAAGCACTGGTAGATGGCAAATCATGAACAAATGCTGCTCTCTCCTCTGGGCAGAGTTTGGCACTTGTACCTGGGTTAGCAATATCAGTGTGTGTGGGCTGGTTACCTACCCTCACCAGCATAACCCAAAAGTGGGACAAAGGAGAACAAACAGAAAAGAGAGGCAGAGTAATCCCCTTTAAAAAAAATCAGCAAACATCTGGCCTTCCTCTGCTGCTGCCAGACCTCTCCGCTGCAAAGGAGACCAGCCAGTACACTACTAGCACCAGTGCAGAATAACGAACTGTTAACACTAACACTAAGGGCATAAGTGGCTAAAGTCTGCTAGTGACTTTCATTGTTTGCTAGTTAAGATTCAGGTTGAAAAAAAAGAAAAACAAAAAACACCATACACACAAAGAGCAAAATTTGATGTGTTGTAGTTTCAGCTTCATGGTCGGTTAGTGCAGCAAGACATGTTAGCTTGACTGCAGCCAAAGACAAAGTGCTGATGACACTGGTGCATTGGGGTTTCTCTCAACTCACCCACACCTACCACCCGTCAACTACATTCTTACTAAGGTATACTGAGCGACCAGTCATTTGCTGGTAGTGTTTCCGCTGCAGAATTAAACACCGTAATACTCCTACATAACAGGCAATAGTTTGTATTCACACTGTAACTAATGTACATTAGGTGTTTCAAGTCCTTCTTCCTAAAACCATCTCTTTACATCTGTCACTTAGGAGTATTCTTGACAAATATCCAGTCATTGGCCCGCTCAATTCCTCATGCTATGAATATAAGGAACATTATTATGCCAAATAATTGTACTAGACTTGGTATAACTAATGAGAAGACCTTACTGTGTTACCTGAAAGTGAACCAACAGATTCACTTTCAGGTTTTTCACACACGATTCATGCCGAATAAATTAAGGCTCCAATAGCATTTGAATACACACTGATTTTTTTTTTTATTTTGTAAATCAGATACTGTAGGAATTAATGAAAACTCACCCTTGACATAAACACAGTATATTTCACGTTTAACAGAATAATATTACTACTACTTTGATACATCACTACAGAGCAGTAGATATGTTGGACTCTAAAGAATTTATAATAAGAATACCCATTTTTAGGCTTCTTGGCTTTAAACATGGGATTACAGAGCCTAAAGACACCATCTATTAAGCCTTTTAATTCTTTCAAGGGGGTTGGGGGCACTTATCAGAGATTGGATCCTCTAATCTTGGGGAGGGAATAGAATATAGTTTCTATGCACCTAAAAATAACTTTTGTCATCAGAAAGGAAGGACCTGAGGCTCTGAGGGGGGAGGGAAAATTTACAAGCAACTGCGGAAGGCACGTACTATAACAACCGTCACCCAGTTTTGGCCAATCAGGTATCGTGTATTTCAAGAATATCCACCACAGGTCCCTCCTCTCTGAGACAATTAACGATATAGAAGCTACAAAAAACTTCCTTTTGCCAAATGAGCTGAAAACATTAAACCTCGTACACATATAATGGTGCGGAATGACGAAACAAGGGCTGTTCCGAGAAAGTTGGGTAATAAAAACCCAATAAAGAATAACTACAAAAAGATAAAAATGATAAAACACGAAAACTCCTGGAAAGGCCCTTTACATGAATATAGTAGTACCAAATATAGGCATCAGAAGAATGGAAAAAATTAAATATGTATATATATAATATATATTTATATTTATATTCTGTATATCAGTGCCAAATGACTAGTGAGAGAGATTCATACTTACAAAAGATGAATACAGGAATTGTATTTCATAAGAGAAGGCATACTAAATATTCCTATGTAACGATGTTTGACAGTAATATGAAAAGATAATTGCCTAAAGTGAATTCTGGATTCTGATGATAACACTCTAGCCATTCAAAAAACAAGTTTTAAATAATTTACTTTGCTACACTGATACCCAGGTTTACACAGACGCTTCCTAATATATATATGTACAAGGGGCACTCAGTCAAAGACAATGTACATCCACAGACAGATAGTTTCATCATTCTTCTCAGCTCAGTCTGGCTGCTCAGCTTCACTCAACCGCTCGTGGCCCAAACTATTAAGGAAAAAAATATGAAACAAAAGATAAAACCATGATAAAGAAATCAAATTTTCATAACTAAAACCCAGACACCAATCCTCAAACACAAGCTGTCAGTTTTACTTATCTATGCCTTATGAGATCATTATGTGAAAGCTGATTAGTAACAGTACTGTACTGTAATAGTAGTTTTTCATACTCTAACTACTATTATATGAAGCAAATCTGCTCTTAAAGATAAATCTTAAATCTAGTAACTCGGTAAACATCACCAAGATCAACAACAGATACACTAAGGAACTCTTGCAATCAAAATCTATCAGGAATGCTATACGGTACTATACAAGGAAGGAGAAATTCTATTCAAATTTACTAGTTTAAGTTCCTAGCAAAACTTTTTCTGAATTACATTTAGACTGTACAAGACAAGCTATCTATATAATGCTGACAGCTTGTGTTGGACATGAAAATAATCATAAGGCACATCAAAATAAAGTCCTGGAACAACCCTCAATACTCTATAAAAGAAAAACAAAACAAGTAAAAAAATATGGAAAACAAAAACCAAGAAAAAAGAAAATTATGAAAAAAAACCTTCTGGAACAAAATCTCCAACACAGACTAAGTGCAGATCATCGGGGGAGTAACACCAAAAAACATCACCAAAGTAAGGTTGGTTGTTTGCGGGCACTGGACACACCCTAAACAAGAACCTTAAGGGAAATGCATCCATATGCTCTCGCTTACATTTTATATTCAAGCCCAATTCATCACGGGAGGGTCTGGACCGTACCCACCCCTGAATTCCTGGGCTTGGGGATTTTACTAAACTAAATCTTGTAACTATCATCATAAACCATTAAAAACATTTGTTTGCTTCGTCATACATCATCATCATAATAAAAATGATTTCTATTCACACAAATTCACACCCTCTTGATTCACTCGAAGAAAAGACCTGCACTCAGTCTGCATCATAAATTATTCCTGCAAAAATGACATTTCAGAAAACATAACACAAAATGTCTACTGCTCCTCCTGGCTATTTCCTAACTATTAATGTATTTAGTAGACTTATGTTCAAAAAAACTTTTTTTTTTTTTTTTTCCTTGTTATGAAGCTCTCACCCACATTCACGTACACCAGTCCTGAAAAGCAATTTAGCTCGCTGCCCAGGCTGCATGTAAAAAGAAAGGCTTCGGATCAATCTCACTTCAATTTTGAACAGCAAAGAATGAGGAACATAATGGCAGACAACTGACCAACTCGTACCTTTGGAACTTTTATAACGAAAAATAAAATCTTTATTGAAATACACAAACAACTTCATTCCTGGCAAACTACCAAGTCACTTTCAACATAGAAATATTACAATTTCAAATATTTTCTCACATTTCTAGAAAATCATTACAATATATTACAATGATCCTACTAGCATATAATACATGATGGTTTAGCAAAATATTCCATTAGTAACAAAGCCACAAGAACATAATCTAAAATGCACTAATTCATTACATTATGCTTCTTAAGTTCACCTTTACTACAGAGTCCTCTCCATATTGCCCATTTTTTCTGTTCTTAAGTTCACCCTTCTTAAGGAGTCCTCTCAACACTGCCCAATTTTTCTATCAATGATTTCACTAGTTCCCATAAAATCAAAATCTTTTTTAAGTTTATCATGTTAAATGGAGTGTCTTATCAATAACAATAATTGTACTATATATTTCAAAGCAAAACTATCAAATCCATACTGTACCTTAGAAGTCAAAGGTTTCAGTTTTTCATAGCTCAAACTTTTTAGGAATTCGTAGCCCTAAAAACCATTTAGTTTGCATGTTGAGCATACAAAATACATATATATTTACAAAGTATTTCCACTTCCTTTTTAATGATTAGTACAGCATCCTTAATTGAGTAAACTTACCTTGTGTAAATTCAGTCATCAAGCACTCTTTGTTTGAAGAGTTGATTGTTCTCTTTTGTCAAGCTTATTTGTAAGAATATACATACAGTACATTATACAAAGAACTTTACAAGTAGTACAAAATTACTGCGGAATAATCATCAAGATGCACTCAAGTGTGAAATAAAAGATTTCCTTCTTGGTCTACAGAAATCCTACCAAAAATTATGAGAATCACTATTGCCCATTTCTCTACTATTTGGTACTTAAGATACTATACTCCTTAACGTTCTTGTTTCACTCTTTTTCATGTCTGAACAATGCCTGCAACTAACACCTCTTGTTAACAACGTCAAATAATCATATCCCTGGCCAACCCCCCCTTCTTTTTAGTATAAGGTTTCCTAAAATTAGCAGTCTCAAACAAATGAAAAACACCTTTACAAGACCAAACCAATACTCTAACATTTCCTTTTCCTATTCCTGAGGGTATTAAGCCACCTCTTGTTAATCACATAGTACTCTACTGCACATCCACCCCAACCTCAACTTCGGTATGTCCAGCCTAACTTTAGCATGTATTATGTAAACGCATTTACTCTTGATTTCTCCTTATGAACCTAATCCACAAACTAAAGGAACTTTCACCTATGAGGGGCTAGCTACAGGGATAGGGCATATTTTACCTTGACTATCAAAACCCATACATACCTTATAGGCAATGTTAGACCATACCCTTTCTCTGGCTACTGATGTCATAAGATAATCTTATTCTGCAATGACTCAAGCAATCTCCCCAGCATAAAATAACCACATACCAAACTTTAAAAAGCTACTAGCTTCTCTGTAAACAGATATTCAACAGCCTGACAATTTTCCAACTTAAACTTCATTCATACTACGTATTTGTATTGTCTTTCACAGTATAAGAAAAAATTAACTTCTGAACTTCACATTGGTCAAAACACTAAAAAATTCCAAATTCTGAGGTAATTTGTAATTTTCCTAACATACAAACCTAAACTTTCATATATAGAGTACTCGCACTTGGCTTGCTTCGGCTGCCACTGACTTGTCTCTCATTTAGTCACTTTTTTAACATTACCAGTCTCCTGTAACTTAATGCTAGCCATAAAAAATAATCATACACACTACTGGAGTAGAATACTCGAAGCATGTCACCAGTGTTATTCAGCATCGTATCAACAATATGCCCTATCCCTGAATTCTATTTGTGTTGCTTTACCTGTCACTTTGCCAGCTATTCCCTATTATGTACTCTTAATGCCTCATTGCGATTTAAATTTTTTTATACTCTTATTCTGCCTGATTTAAAAACAAATAGTACAAAAGACTAGCCCTGCAATAACTGCCTTAGTACTATAGCAAAACTGCTTTGTAGTCTTTATGTTTACATGATGACTTTTTCCTTCATTTTGCAAGCATAATCACACAGAAGTGGCCACTCTAACCTTACAATCATATTCCTACTACTCTTACACATGTGTATTACAACAAAAAACATTCAAATCCATATCCATCTAAATGCTTATCCTCTGGAACTTGAATCTCACAGCATTCCCTTCAATACAATCATTAGTGTCTTCCATAGAGTATGACTGGTATCTATTTTAACTCACTTATACACTATTTTATATAACTTGTACACTAATTGATTCTCTTACTTATAACTCACTACACTTGAAATTTCACTCAATCCTCTCATTGTCACTAATTTGTTTAATGCTTAGGTTTTCCCTTATAAAGTTAAAATTCATTCTATCTTCATAGAGTTTATATTAATTTTTAAAATTCATACATTTTCCAATGGTATATAGGTATGTATTTGTAATGTGTTACAGTATGTTGTTGTATTGTATACTTCTAGGATAAAACTTAACATTGCTTAACATTGCTTCCTGGATATTTTTACATGTATATTAAGTATCATGTACGTATGCATGGATGCATAAATACTGCACTATTTAGATTGAAAAAAATTTAAAACTAAATTTCAAGGAGAGGAACAGTACATAGCAAGAACAATACACCTATGGGAGAGCCACAGTTCCAGAACAATATGTAATGAAGCTTAAATTATACAAGATGTGTATGAATATACCTACCTTACTACTAGTCCCATTTTTCTACACTGCCAACCTAAATTACATTAAAGTATTGTGTTCGTCAACTTCTGGAGGAAATAACCAACCTGACTTGACATTACTTGATGGAAATGAAACTGGTTTCGAAGTCCACGCTAGACACTTCATAAACATTTATGTAGATATAAACTGCCTCTGATTGAGTACGCTATGAAAGATTGAATGGAAACAAATATAAAAAATGAATATTGTATAAAAGGAGGTTTGGGTTTCAACCACTACCAAAACCCAACTTACTGCTGATGGATGGAAGGAATAAGATTTATTTATAGCTACGAACCACTTCATCAGACATCAGTCTGAAAAATTGCACCAATACTAAATAAAATGAAATAATGATGTGGACTTTTAAAACACTTTTATGACCCATTATTGGCTCTGGCACTGGATCATAAGATGCTATTTGGAACCATTTCAAAATAAGAAATTTTATATGTACTAACAAAGTTAATAGAAAAGTGCATTTACAAGTATCACCAATATTTGAGAAATACTGATGAACACAAAGTGGATAATGACACTGATTTCTCAGTGAAGTGCTTAAAACAGTCTATTTGCTTGAAACACTAAAGACCAATAAGAAACATTATTCAAATGTTAGGAGTCTTGCTCTGCCCACAAAGGTTACATAACGAGTCAAAACCTTGTGTACCAAAACTTATACAGAAGCGCAAGTTCTGAAGACAATTAAATTTGCCTGAATGCTGGGCAAGGACAATTGTAAGACTTTTGAAAGTAGCCATGAAAAGTTGGCAAAGAACTTGTTAGAAGTGAGTGCATAACATGTGCATGAGCTCAGTGGCCAGTTTTGGCAGTCTCTCTCATTGTGGTAATGGTGAGAAGGGATAAACCATATGCTACATACCAGCAGCAGATTTTCTATTTCCTTAGAAGCTTACCAAACCCCAACTGTGATGTGTTATATAATTACTGCACTTTAGATGAATTTAATAAATGTGCGGCTGTTACTGGTTTTTGTCATTAGAGCATTGGAGTTTCATCTGCACTGCACAGCAATAGACACATTATGTTCATTGACAGAAACTAAAAACCGACTACAGAGATCCCCTTGTTGCAGGAAATCTATTTCTCTTGCTGTTGTACTTCTTTGTAACCCTTCCACTTTTAGTCATAAGACAACTAGTCTGATGGCAGAGTAACATCAAAAATACCTGCCAATATCCTGCACATTATAATTGTTCACTGGATCAGTAGATTCTCTTCACAAGCAATAAGCCCAAGAAAGATGCATGGGAAAGCCTGATATTTATATGATAATAATGAATTTGCACTGAAAAGAAACTGGGCAGACAGATCAGCTCAAAATAAACAACATTCCCTCATTTCTCGTTGGTATTCAAGAATTATCGGAAGGCTAAGGGAAGCAAGAAAAATGCTCTTATAATTTTCACTAAATGTATCCTGCATCTAATAGCACTTGAAATAAAGCCATTGAGGAAATTTTAGTAAATGGCCTTATGCACAGTCTTCCGAGTTGTCCATCTTCTCTATATCAATCACCTTGAGAAAACAGTCGGATCAATCTAAGATTGAAAAGCAAGGAATCGGTGACCTCTGGCAACCCTGGTCATTTGATGCGTTGTGAGGCTGGAAGCCAGACATGTACAGCGTGACTGGTCAGGATACCTGAGAGGGTAGAGGGGCAGCTAAAGGTGGGCCATTAGCTGTTAAGACCTCAGGTTTGTTACCTATGAAAAATACAAATTGGTTTAAAATTTGTCATTTATTCATATGCGGAACAAACCCTCGGTCTTAACAATAGGATAGACTTATACTGGGTGGAAGGTACAAGTATCCTAACCGGCTGGGGGTTAACCCATCTGCTCTGTTTAACCCCACAGCCATCTAGGTTGACTCACGTTTCCTCGCCTTCACCGTGGTGATGTCTGCCTTCCTCTTAATGCCCTTCCTCTTCGGAGCTAAGGCTGCTAACTTACTCTCCAACACGGAGTCTAGTCTATCGCAAAGCGACTGAAACAGTGTCTCAGATGTCTCTTCGCAAGCGGATGATGACGTCATTGGTCTTGAAAGATGGCCGCTTGCTGCCTCCAACACTATGGGATGGCCGGATGAGTCGAGTGACGTCATGGTCTCTCCCAACCCAGAATGAGCTGCTTGACTCCTCGGCGGAGGAATACAAGATGGCACTGGTGGAGGAATACAGTATGGTATCGGCAGAGGGATACTAGGTAGCTGCTGTGCTGACCTCATCTGCTTGGAAGTAGGGGGGCCCTGCGGTCCCTCATAGAAGAGACCTGGAGGTAGGGGGACTGCTATGGGGGTAGGGGGAGGGGTCCGCAATTCCAGAAAATGCAACAACAACCCCTCCCAGGATGGAGGATCCCGTAGCCCCAGCGATAACCACAGCGCTGCCATCTTGGATGCTTCTTCCCCTGAAACAAGATTACAATTAGGAACCACATCTTCCCTTCCAGAAAGAGAAATGGAACCTGACAGAGGAGTCAAATTAAATAAAAGATTATTGATTTTGTCCTCCCAAAACTTCCACCAATGAATCGATGAAAGAAAAGGAGGAGATCTAGTTAACTACCCTAGTACCATCCCTGCCTGAGAGTCGATCCGGTAAGCTGTCAAATCTTGATGAGGAGGGAAAAATCCCTCCCAAAACGGAAGCATGGATGTTCTATGATGCACTCTCTTATTGTAGAACAGCTTCCACTGAGAGAGGGGCCATGCCTGACACTCTACACAGGGGTTGGTCACTGTACGCATGTTTGCTCTACACCTACTGTATGTTGAATGTGGGTCAGTTGCTTCGGAAGCCAAACACCTTGAGCAAGGGAATCCTCAAACGCCCGGGCACATACGCTAACAAGCCTTCGAAGATCCAGGGGAAACTAAAACCAAGCAAACACATACACACATACAATGAGAAATAAAGGGCAAAACAAAGGACCAAGGTGGTCAGGAAAAGACTGACCAGTCACGGCGTACATGCATGGCTGCCAGTCTCACAACGGATTGGACGATCAGGGTTGTCATAAGTCACAGATTCCTTGATTTTCAATCTTAGATTGATCCATCCAGTTACCAGCTTGCGCAGGAAATCATCCTATTGTTAAGACTGAGGGTTTGTTATGTGTATGAATACAATTTGCTGGGACAAATAGTGAACTTACATTTTTGTGTGTGAAAGGAAGAGAAATAGAAACAATAAGGCAGCCAAGAGAACTTGGATGTTTGAAAGAAAATAGAAACACAGGTAACGGTTAATTGAGAACAAGATGACTGATAAACTGTCAAGTCTCTAGTAGCAAAAGTGCTAAAAAGCAGCTTATACTGATTCAGTTTCTCAAAAACAAAAAGAGGTTCTGGAGACTCAAAACTCAGTTAAAAGTAAAAAAGTAAAATTTAAATAAGTCCATTACAGTTAAAAAGAAGAAATTCCTTAAGCCATCCTACTAGCTGTCAGTCCATGAGGTGACTTGGAATAAGCATTATAATGGATTGCAAATGACTTAAGATAATACTGGAAACCCAGAAACAAGAAGAAATGTTTCCAATGTTAATACTAAGTATCCAAAACCTGTTTAACAATTTCCCTAAAAAGAGTGTGAAGTGACAACTACAACCAACATTCACTTGTCTATTATATACAATCTAATATTTCTCATATTTGTATGTGATTAAATCTAATCAATTTCCCATCAAACCTTATCCCAAAAATAGGAGACTTTACAATGGATAACAAACTTGTACAAAGCACCATGTTATTCAATTTTTTGGCTATTTTATAGTACAGTATATCATTATCAGTTGTCAACTTACATCCATAACCATAGTGCTGCAATGGGTTTTTAGTTTTCTGTAGCAGTGTATACATATATAACTATTTTATTAAAAGTTTTAAACTGCCCCTTGCCAACAGTGAACAGTCCGAGAGGTTTTCATTTCATAAGAATTTTATCTGATAATCACAATGTTAAAAGAGGTTCAGTTCTTCCAAACAATACACACTCAGAGGAGCAAGATAGCCCAGGGGTTAGAATGTGATATTCAAAATGTCATTCCTAAATGTCTTAAAATTTCAAACTTTGTAGGCTGATTATTTTTTAAGAAATCTGTTACCTTGATTTCCTCCAAGTCTGAACTGTTAAGCAGGAAAGCTATTACAAAGGGTAAGAATATTATGTTCATTTCACGCTCCTGGTACTAATAATATTTGTTAATTATTTGACTAAATTTGTTAAAACTTTTATAATAATGGACACAGATAAATGTGTTCATTATTTTGCTCACATTTCTATCATATGTGTTAAACTAGATGCAGATGAAAAAAATTTCATGTTCATTTCTCATTGTCATAAGTTATCCTTACAACAGACAATTAAGACCCTAAGAAACTATTCTCTAAGTGAACATGTAGTTGGGTATGTGCAGTTATCTTGATGAAGTTGATAAATCTTATTTTTTAAAGTACTATATTAGACAAATGTACAATAAATAATTATCTTATTGATCATTATTCTGTTAACGTTAGTTTTAGTGTAAGGCTACAATATTCTGTATAAATTAAAGAATGAAATGTCTCCACATTACACAGCAGCAACAAACCAAAAAATGGCCCTAAAAAACACCCACTTCCATCTACCCTGACAGGTAGGAGTTTTTAGAAAACTTTAATGTAATTACATCAGGAGTAAATGTGTATACACAGCCATATAAATTAGAAATATTACTAAAAAGAAACATCTCTACGAATATGAAAACTAGTGCAAACAAATAATTCACTTGTATGTACAGTATTTATCATCCTAACAAAATGTATAACTCTTCATGAAAACCCATGCCTCATTCTATGTAAAGCTAATCCAGTTACAACAAGATGCTTTAGCATGTTCCTACTTCTCTTGGCAGTAACATCAGCCTCCCACTCTTCATCTACCTTTACTGTGCTTGAGAGATCTAAACAATAAGTGTGAGGATGGGAGGAGAGCAGTAAAAATCCACTACATATATATAAAATGAATTTGTAAGTAAACCTTGCTTTTGTATTACACTGCTTGTTCATTAGCCAAAAAATATACCAGAATAGCAATTTCGAAGGGAAGATGATATGCCACAGTGAAACAGACAGGAAGACAGTAGAGCCTATAAAGGTCATGTGTGTACCACAATAAGAAAATGGTTTGTACACGGCAAATTCCATCCAAAAGCCCAAGAACCCTTCTGATCAACAATTACGCAAACCTTTTAGGAAGGATAAATCATCACCCTATGGAACTTGTTGAATAACCCTTCATGATGACTTGCCAGAGCAAGAATACTAATGTATTAGTTCTTTATAACTGTTGACTTCCTGACTCTGGAATTCACTTAGTCTTTCAACAGTGAGGAATGATGCTGAAGTAGAGGTAGAGCCTCAAAGCATTAACCAGATCTTTCTTGAAAGAGAAAGAGAACTTGCTCTAAGTGGTCCAGAAAGGTTGGGCTTGTCACTTGACTAGCAACTGGAGCTCCCACAGGATAATGAGAATGGGGAACAATTGCCAGGCATGCCAACAATGTTTGCAGCAGCCGACTCGCTTGAAGAGGGAAAAGGGGAATATCCAACCCTGCATGAGGGGGAGCACAAAAGCCCAAATTCAATGAGGTCATATCTTTCAATTTCATTTTGTCTGCAGCATGGACTGTGCAGTGGCCACACACAGTGCAGCACATTTCCTCTTCCCTGCCGCATGGCCTGTGCAGTGGCCACAGGAGGTAGCGCACATCACTTGACAAGACTCAAGTCTTCAAAAATCCATAATCTAGACAAGGGGAGACAGGAGAAATACTGAAGAGCAGTCATATGCCAGAAATGGGCCAACTATGCTTCTTGCATTAATTGTGCAATGACTACAACACGTTTATTAATATGTGCCACTGAGATATACTTGAAGCCAGTCATACAAAAACAGCCAGAGGACTTGTGAAAATTGCCCTTGTTATACCCTCACACTTATTACTCTTGTTACAACTCTAAAAAGCACAAATATAAAGAATGACAAAACCATGTAAAAAAAACATCAATTACAATGTAATAAAAGCAAATAAAATAAAAGTGACTATTTGCTTGACATCCTCAATTAATATTAAATTTAAAATTTATACCAAAATTAAAAATTTATGCCACAGCACAAAATAAAATACTAAGGGGTGGGAGATCAGGAGTGAAACATACCCTTGATGCTTAACCAAGGTGCTCACTCCAATCCTGTGTTAAATCACGATACTTAAGTTCCCTTCACACACGTGCAAATCTTATTTTAAAAACTGGAATACTGTACATATACATGAAGAGGAAAATGACCATGGAAGAAGACCAAGACAAAGGATGGCACAGCGGCAACTTCATAAAGGCTGAATGGGAGAGCAACATGTTGTGATGATGCTATAGAGTGACACAATGGAATGTTTGAATAAATGTAACAAATTTGGTCTATGACTTGTCACTAGCACTGTATAGGCCATTCACAGAACACAACAGAATGAGGTGAGATGGACAACAGGGATGAGGGTACTGCTGAGAGCCAAGGGAGCATTCTATTAGGCGGAATGCAGGTGGTCTGACTGGAATAATTCTACATGGAATAAGGCATCTTAAGATTAATGTTTTGCAATAAACATATGTATCTGTAGAATCAACAACAAATATACAGTACTACTGTCATTATTAATACATAAATGCCAATATACTATTTACATCAAAAACTCTCTCAATCTTTACAGTAGAGATCAACTTAACATTGTATTTTATTCCTAACCACAAATCTAATCAATATATCAACAAAACATACTGTATGTACAGCTTTCAATAAAATAATCAAGGGTACTTCAAGTTTATACATGTCTGCAAAGATTTAAAGCCAAAAACCATCTTAATACAGACTTTCCCTAAGCAACTTCCATAAAATTAGAAGCACTGTTCAACAGGTAGGGCAATATGGAGAAGATTAACTGCATTCTGTCATGTTCACTAACATTATATAACAATTAAAATACATCAAACAAAGGACAAATATCCAATTAAATTTACATCAGAAGTGGATGTTCACGATCATAAAAGAAAATATTATATATGAAAAAGGTTATCCCTACTGATGATCAAATTTTTATGTTACCTGAAAAAAAATCATATAGAGCAATACATTTACCAAGAGCAAGGCCATAAGAATTTTTTTTCATAAAATTGGTTGTCATTAAGTAAATTTGCCAAGGCTAAGGATATAAACATTTCCCATCAGACTAATATCTAATATATATCTACAAATTCTTATACTTCACAATAATCACCATGGTCCACCCACCATACAAAACCATATAATTTTAAAAAGACAACCTTAGATACTGTATTCGAATTTTGAACCTTAAAAATCTCAAAAAAAATTTAGCCACAAAATAGAAGCCTTTGACAATCACTGCCACCATGGCAGTGCTGAAAGATTTATGACCCTATCCTTTGTCATCAGACCAAATAGTATTATTATTATATCATTAATTGTATTTATTATTATTATTATTATTCACTTACTGTTGTTGTTTACCTAGAACACTCAAGTATTTTAATTCTATTAGTGTTTATTCTTCTATATCTCACCTTTTAAGTTAAAAATTTGTAAAAATTTTTGTTTGATGAACTGGCAAGATTTAAAGGTCCTGTCAATTTCCAAAGGAAATTATCTCCAAGACCAATCATTCGGTGTTTGTTATCAAGTCAACTAAATATATTGGATGAATTGAGTATGCTAGATTATGACAACTTTCAATAGGATTATCTTGGGTCGGTGAAAATATACTTAACTGCGTTCTATGAATGTTTCACAGTTCAGTATCTGAACACAGCATACTTCTCTAAATATAGGGTTTGATTTTATAATGAGACGAGATTCAACTCTTGTAGGCTCAAGCTACTACGAACAATTTTTAGTTGAAAAAAATATCAGCATGGCAATCTTTTAAATGAAATACCACAATTCTACAACTTACAAAAATTATTATATGCACAAGCTCACGCATATCTCTTGTCTGATCCCATACATTATTATTATTATTATACCATCTCATCCTAACATACTGATTATTATAATTATTTATTATATTCATAAGCTCACGCTTATCTCTGTCCCAGATTTTCCCATTAATTATTATTATTATTATTATTATATCTTATTATTATTATTAATGTTATTATTATTCCCATTATTATTATTATTATTATTATTATTATTATTATTATTATTATTATTATTATTATTATTATTATTATTATTATTATTATAATACCATCTCATCCTAACACACTGATTATTATAATGATTATTCTAACATACTAAAATACTAAAATTTAAAATATTCTGAAGCCTGTAAGATTTCATTCTCATATAATTTTCTGGTTTGATTTATGTCTGTATCTACTGTGTCCCACGATTAGTAGTATTCAGCTGGTCATGAAACAAATCTGCTCCTGTAATGATAAACTTTCAAGTTGAATATGTGATGTGAGTGAAACATTACTTGGAACCAAATATGCAGCAACACTGACTGAAACTGACGATTTTGAATATGGAATGAAAGTGTAATTATCAAACAGCTCTAGACAGAAAACCCTGTAAGAACAACAACACAAGGGATGTTCAAAGTTCTTTGATTGTCAACTGTATTGTCAGCAGTAGAAAATTAGCAAAATTAGTGTTACACAGTAACACATACACAATAAAATGTAAGATGAAGAAAAACAGATGTGTGATGATTGCAAGTACACCCATTAAAAACAAAAAAGTGAAACAATTATGTAGAGAAAGAGTGAAAAGGAAATGTAAATGGCAGTAATCACTGCCTCATAATACTGTGAAATACTACAGTAACTTTCCCAAAGTTCTGTATTCTGTTGAAATTAATCTCAACTAGTTAAACTAATCTCGGCTAGTTACACATCTTCAAAAGATTTTAAATAAAGACTTTCAAGTCATAATCTTGAATTTAAGATAATGTGTGGCTCTTACATAGCATGTCAAATCTTAGAAATTCCTCAAATGATATTGTAAGATTCAAGTACAGTAATGCTTTAATGTGTTGCAACTTCCTTAAACCTTTGTTTTATGAACTAAAATCTGATGCTTCAGATAAAATGTGCTAAACTTCCATCCATGATTTTTAATTTCCAATTGACTGGAATTTTTGCACAGTAATTTCTGAAGGATTCTATGATACTTACAGAATCACTAAAATCTTAACCGAGAGAATTGCAGAAACCACTGAATGGTTTTGACCCAAATGTGTACGAGCACAATAACTGTATGAGACATGCTTCTCTTTGAGAAGTACTCTAGCCTTTCCAATATTTCATACAGACCTATGTTAATAAACTTGACCTTCTCCCAGATGAACATAATTTTTTAGTTCTAAACACAGGCATCTAAGGCAGATTTAGTATTATTACAAAGATATATGTATATCCATGCATTACAAAATTATTATCATTATTATTATTATATTAGTACTTGCCAGTTTGCTAAAAGGTCAAAGCCTGATTGAACTGCAGTAAACATACTTACAAAAGACAGAAGTGTGAAACTATTATCCTCTTCTTAAAAACTACAAAACATATTAAACAGTAAAATTTCCTTACATCAAATAAAAAAATGGTAGTTACACAGTATCTTCTAAGTACTCAAATATTTCATAACATAAAATCCTTTATCTTGAATTTGCCTAATCTTCCTGTAGGAAGTGAGATCATAAAATCTGAAGAATCTAATGTGGGAGTGACCTGAAAATTAAACCCAGTTTACAAATCAGCCATAAGTTATACCTTACAAGCCAGAGCCCAAATAATGGTGCTAGTGTATGTAGCTCACATGCATCTGCACCCAACTCAACTTGTTCTTTACCCAAGATGCTGCCTCCTCATGAAAGAAGCAAGAAGCCAGCAAACCTTAGCCTTATCCATTTTGAGTAACTTAAACAATCTGCATTTTGGTCCAAGGGGAGCCTGGGCGGCTACACAACCTGTTGAGCAGACACCACAGGTCCCAAATAAAAAGTATCTAGGGACATGGAGGCAACATCCCTTATGTAGAACACTGTACTGGGGGCAATGTCCCTTAGGTAAAATTAGGTAAAAAAAGGTGTGATTTCTCCATACACCTGCCCTTTTTACATGTTACCAGATGTTTGCTCCAAATTGTAAAAGACAATCCCAATTCCATGACTTATGAGCTTTCATCCAAACTATAAAACCATCTGCAAAGCCAGATGAATCATAAATCTGTTTGACTGCACCCTATGGTCAGAGAGGAAAAAGGTATTCTTCAACACCACCTTATTGTGATTGAGAGTACTAACAGTCACTTAGAAGCCTAGTCTTCCTCAAGTGACACCTCAGCTTATGCCAACCCTAAAAATATCTCGTGGGTCACCACCAACAAAATCCTGGAGAAAGGGAAGAGGAAAAAAAATGTTCATCAGCGACTGATGGGTTCTGGGTTTTTGCCACATTCAGGAGCAAACAATAACAAGAAAGATTTCCAACCCTGTAAGTGCTAGACAAGATAAGAAAGAAAAGCAATATGAGTAGCAACCTTGTTCACATCCCCAAATCATGAAAGGGTACTTAGTCAACAGTCTGACTAGAAACGAGTCCCTCAAGTGATAGTAGTCATCATCTCTCCCTATGCCCTTAGGAATGATCAACATCACAATGTCCATCATGACTTCTGCAAAGGGAGCATTCCCTGGAGAGAGATCTACTGCAAGCTCTCGTAAGACAATCCCTGACACCACCGTTGGTCCTAGAATGGCTACAATATCAACTCTCCGGAAAAGTATGTCTCAACAAAAGGAACCACCACTAGTATCCCTACTCAGAGGCTATTCCCCCAGAAACCTGAGAGAACATGAGATGTCATCAAGGGTGGCCAAGGCAAAGGAGAATAAACAGTCACACCCAACAGCTCAGGGGCTGCTCACATTTCAAGGGAAGAGCCAATCATCAATTGTAACTTACACTATATTAACTAACAGAAATCAGTGGACAAAACACACTGCTTAACCCTTCTTTACTGACAGTTTGTTTGGGGGTACCCAAGAGTACCACACCATTCAAGACTATCGCACAATACCGGGTACACGGTGGTATGCACATATACTACCAAAATTCCCAACCTCCCTCTTTTCAGCTCTAGACCTCTTATGAGTTGGTTTGAAGGGTTTGGAGCAAAACAAACAGTATTGGAGTGCTCAGGAAGGTGGTAATAAAAACTTTAGTATTTGGGAAAAAAAAGTGTAATCTCGCTCTGAAAAAGATGAAAAAGAGCTACATGGCAACACTCACTCATGGTATCAAGTGTGGCAACTCTTGGAAGGGAAGTTAGGGTACATCATTTCACTTTGCACTTCTGGACAGTAACCATGGAATACGTTATAGGCTCTGATGCTGTTGTTTATTACAATGAAAAGAGATGTAACCAAGTACCCATGTTAGTTTTTTCTTACATACAAGCATGAAAGTGTAAAACATAATCTACACAGTATAAAACCATTTGTAATATATTTTTTTCTGGACTTCTCTTCTCGTCTTCTTTCTCTGGAGATACTTCAGTAAAAAGTTCACACGTGAAGAGGAATTATTATAATAGCCACGTAAAGTAAGACCCATTTACTTTTTATATATTTATTATTTCATTACCGAGAAAACGGTTTGGTAGTGAATGCAATGCTTACATTTTGTTAAACTTCTCTGTAAAGAGGAGGTTAAAAGAAGCAACTGGAGGAGCTCCAGAGAGGCCATCAAAGGAATCTGAGTTGATGTCAGTACATAGTAATCTTTGATGAACACCCCTATACATTCCTTCCTTGGTGAGGATATACCGCTGCTCTAGAAATCTCTCGCAACATACCTTCCACACAAACTGTGTGGAGTGAGTATGGGCTCAGCACAACTAACTTTGTGTTGTTCTTGGTCAATGGAAAACAGACATGTGCTGTTCAAAGTCCCACAGAAAACATGATGACCATAAAGGTCACACAAGAAGACCATGAAAGAAAGCCAAGACGTGCTGAATTTTACACAAATACTAAAACGTTAGCCTAAAATAACACTTATAACTGGATCACTACACTGCAAAACTTCACTGAAAAACTACCACCTCAGCAAGTACTACTGGGTAACAATACATCAATGGACACAATAGTAGAAGGATGCTTAAACCAAAAAATAATGGATGCCAGTAAAAGTAAAGTGGCAAACAATTAAATGAAGTAAAAGGAAAACATGAACAAGCCCAAATAACAAAGGCAAAGTGGAATAACGTATTCCTTGCCACTATGTTAACAAATTACTAAAAGCAATGTTACCAGCTGTAGAAAACCTTTCACTTAAAAATTGGTAGGGATAAAATACTGCAACCTACAGTACCTACAAAGAGGAGTGTCCATAAATCAAGAGAAAAAACATGATAACCATGAAGATGAACACAAATAAATAACTGACAAGCAAGCTTTGCAGGCTTCAGTTTCTAACAAGAAAGTGAGGAGGAATTGGAGGTTAACTAAGTAAGCAGGACAGAGTATGTATAGTGGTAATCTTTTGGATCCTGTCTGATGAAAGTCTGACGGGACTACATTTTTTCATCATAAAAAAAGGCACATATGATTACATAATAGAGTTATGTAAAAAGATATACTTAATTTTTTTACTAAGTAGTACAAACCATAGTTTCTGGTTATTGAAGTTCTTTTAGAACAGGACCAAATGTATGGGAAAATATGCTTAATACATTCTACATTTAAATATTAAGGAAACACTGTAAAAAATGTACACTATGTAAGCAAGACAGTGCAGTTTCTTATTGGTTGAAATTAAGAGCACCCTATATAATTTTACAGCACTGAATATGATGCAAAACTATTATTATTATTAAAAAGTAATGCATAATTACTGCACACTAAATCTAGGTAGAAGAATCATGACAATCATTAACATTATAATTAAACATTCTCTGACATATGGGTGGCCAAAGTGGGATTCTTTAGGAAGAGAAAAAAAAACTAGTTCTTAAATGAGACCTCACAGATGGATGGTTTGGCAAGACAAAAAGAGATGAGAAACAGTCTAAAAAGTATATGTCTGCACAGCATGATGAAAGACCTGTAGAAAGGGCCAGGTCTTGCCCTGATGGGAGTTCAGGCAGAAACAGCACAGGAGTGGGGTGAACATACTCCAGCACAGGAGTGGGGTGAACTTACTCCATAAATAAGGTGGTGTAAAAAATGCTCGTGATGATGCTGAAGCCTAATTAAGACAGTTACCTAAAAATTACTACAACAGAGCTCTAATTCCAAATCAATTTTTTTCCACCTTCTTTGAATAAATAAAGGAGTGCAATAAGTTCATCCAATTCACACAGAGAACACTAATACAAAAACAGACTGCCATTTACCAATTTTGCTATATGTAATATATATTTTTTATATGCTTAGATTTCTATAGTTGTGAATTCACATACATAGTGCCTAATATTCTTGGTACAAGGAAAAATTTATTCATTCAATTGGCAAGAGAATTTTTGAATGATAATTAAGATATTAAATGAATCAACTTTTGAATGACAAGTGTCAAGATGCCATTCATGTTAACACTTGATTGGGCTATCTCAATTGGTATGAACTACTGCAATCTCCTTCCCTTACAGTAGCAAACTGAAAAGTTTGCCGAAAGCCTAAATACAGCTACACCTGCATCCTCCATCAGCATTTGTCAAAGTACTTATTATGTCTTGTTTTTCTAGTGTATGCTGAACTGAATTTGACTAACATCTATTCCCACATATGGAACATATACAGCGGTGTAAATTATGCCTTAATCCATAGGACAGATAAGAGAAACATGTACAGTAAATCTGACAGCCATCAATTATCAGCTCCTGGATTGGCCAAAATAGCAATAACATTAAGGAAAAATACACTTGCTCTCATGAAGTCATCGCCTTGATCACTTCCTGGTGATATAGATGCTCAGACCCATTTCTAGTTATTGCTAGTTTTCATGGAAGGTATGGATGTTCCACAATAATCCAAATTTCTAGGAAAGTATAACAATACACTCAAAAACAATGTAAATAATTCACTATGCATTATGAGGCCTCAAACAATGAACTTTCTGTAACTTGCCCAAAAAGGCAGCAAATTAGATTTTGCTTTGCTTAAGTTTCATTCCTAGTATACGCATAAGCCAGAGCTTGCAGTTTCTAGAGAAGCATTTTTCATATGAGCAAAATCCTAACTTTTTTCGTTAATCCTTCGCAGAAAATAAATAAAATGAGCAGCTAAATCATATCCTGAGTTTTCACTATGGTATGCTTGTATACTGTGCCTATTTTCTATTTCTTATTAATTATACAGTACATATCTACATATTATCTGCCACTGTTATGTATTATTGCCCATAGAATATTTTAATCTAATTTATGCATTAGCATACACTGCTTCCCTTCATTGTTTTTCTTCACATGCAGGCACTTAATTCTAAGGATATTTGCTATGCAATTTCATTAATAGATAATGAATAATACAGCAATAACAACTCTTAAAAGTTGTGTTGAAGATATAAAGGTAAACATTGCAAAAAAATCTCTTTGGCTTTTTATCATGCCTCTTCCCATTTACAGAGAGCCTTTGTGGAAGAGGGCACACTTCCATCGAGCCTATCTTTGCCATGTATAAAAACGGCAGTCAATATAGTGCTGTACTGTATTTCTTCCATTCTTTCTGAAAGAGGAAAGTGGAATTTCTGAAAAGCTCAAGTTTGTTGTAATTTTTAACAACAGTTGAAACACACTACTTTTTAAACATTCAAAATCTCATAACTTAACCTCAGAGGAAACTTGTCTTGACTTGTCACTCTGTTCTTACCTAAATATACAAGTGTTAATTTAGATACTGCAAATTTCAAGTTTAAGGTGAAACTAAAAGAAATGAGAAAATCAAATTTGGGCTACTATAACCGTCTACATTTCTTGTTTTCAGCAAGAGAGCTCAAATATTCTGACAACTCAATTGGCATACCAAGAATAGTGTAATGATATGAGTAAGTGAAGATTCAATTCCTCCAACTTTATGATGTAGATCTACGATTTAGAGAATCTTTCTGTTCAACTTATTAGAACTTCAGTCTTTCATCTGCTCTAGTCCCGCTTTCTCCCTTTTCCTTACTATTTCATTTTGCTGACAGGGATTTGCCTGCCTTATGCAAATTCTTCACAAACTGTTCCTTCTGGCCCAAGGATGCTCCTTATGATAAAAACTAATCTCTTTAAGGGCCAATATTAAACAATGATCAAGTATCAAGATCAAAGTTGAACAGTGAAATTCCCCTAATTTAACCATGTCAGATACTAGTCTTCAAAATTTCATAGCTTACCATTTACATTTGTCTTCCTTGTTTAATGAGTTTCAAAATCAAATAACATTTATGACTCATTTGTTTTTCAACAGAAAACCTAATAGGCCAATGGGATAAATAATATGGGGAAGAAATCAAAATACCTGTCATTTTCAGCAAAGCCTTCATCAATATAGCTCAAGGGACAATTTATTGTTTTATTCTAATAAATCTTTTTATCCTGTCAGAAGAAAAAATACTCAAACTAAAAGATGATTACATGCCTAGTGACAGTATCTTTAAATACTGCTGGGTAATCTAATGCAAACCAAGAATTTAGTATTTATTAAATACAAGCTAACAACACACCAGACTGATCTTTGAAATTATTCTAATTTTGCTATTACAGATTGTACTAAAAAAATTTGTCTTTTTGTTTAACCTAGTTTCAAGGACAAAAGTATTCTTGGTTTGCTTTGTATTCTCAAGGGACAGAAAGAGAAGGCTTCTATGTCTCAGAGGCGGTTGTGTTTAACCCCTTTTCTAAACCCTTCTCACTACTGGGCAAGCTAATGTTGCAATGTGTACCTTATAATAACCATCGAAAGAACTGTTAACCAGTAGTCATACCAAACCATATGTTGTTCTACAACTATCATTACTGATAACCTCAAAGGCAACCAGTTTCAGATAATACTGAAAATTGCTCCTTGTAATCTTTATGCCTTGAAATTAGTACCATACTTCAAGGTTAACCAGTAACAATGGCTTTGAAAAAAAAAAAAGTATTCCAAATCAGACAAACTACTTGGAGTTCTAGGGTAGCTAACAAAAGGCTACAATTCCAAAGGCAACTGGCATCCCTTTAGCAACATGAAGGAGCAGATCAATGCTAACAATGATCAGGATAATATGCTACAGTAAATGCTTACAGTAACTTTTTAAAAACTAACGCTAATGCCACTAAATTATTTCTATTGGTAAAAATTAAAGACACCAAAGAAGCAACACAAAATCCTTACTTATTGATAAAGACAAATTGTTTGCTTTTATGATACAATTTTTGCACACAAGTATCTGACCTGAAGAGATACTTCCAATACAAAATCAGTAATCATAAATGATATTCTTTACCTGTGATAATAGTTCTAAACGTACTAAACATATGGTAAATAGTTTTTTTATCAATTTTAATAGCACAAATTTTTCTCTACCTTCCAAACAAATTTTTTTGCCAGTCAACTTTAATTAAAATTAATTATTCTAGCCTTAAGTATATAATTAAGAGAATATTCAGATTTACTAACCTGCTTTTAGAAGAAAGAAAGAGATAAAAAAAAAAGCTTCAAGAAACATTCAAATATGTACTATGCAATGCAATGCATCCACTTTTAACTCAACATAAATAAACCTGGTCTCAACCATGAAAATAGCCAAACTTTTTGGGATCATGATTTTTGTAAAACCCAAAATCCTTTTAAATCATGCACAATGAAAATATACCCTGATATTCCTCACAAGTTATCATTTGTAAGGATACACCATTTCAGTTCAGAGTTCAGAAACTAAATACAGCACATTCTGTCCAGTAACAAATTCTCTTACAAAACTTATTCAAACACAAAAACAGATAAAGGTTAAGTATGTCTATTAATTTAGGTCTACATAGTATCCATGCCTTGGCAAATGTCTCAAAAACAACCATATGTCACCGCCTCTTTTGATCACAGACTGCCAGTATGTTCCTTCATAAATTGAAATATTTGGAATATAAGCAAAATAAAGTTAAGTACTTCAAAGCACAAGAGACTCTTTCTAAACAAGATTAGTTGAATTGAAATGATAAGTTGCAAACATAAAAAGTTAATCTAATCAAAATTATCATCAAGAAACTATATAATCAAGAGTAAGTACTGTACTCTGCAATATGAATAGCATATACTGCAACTTATAACCATGACTAGTTAATATCACAAAGCTTTTAAAATTATTCCAAAAAATACAGCTAATTATTTTTTTTTTAAAAAGCATTGTAACAAAGGATAAAGGTTAGATTAAAAAAAATACCATGTCACAAACTTCCCCAAACATGAAATAAAAGAAAAAAACATATAAAATGCTTTTACAAGAAAATAATTTGATAGGCTATTATTCAGAATTGATAATTTCAGAAATAAAAAAGAATATTAGACAATTCTGCAAAAATGATAATGCTTAATGAAAGAGTCAACTATTCTTCCAAAAAATATAATCAATAAAAATAAAAAATACAATCAATAAAAAGAAAGAAAAAGTTTTCAAGAAGTGTCCCCAATAACAAACCAAGTATTAATAGATGTTCATGAAAAAGTATATGGTAAATATAAAATAAAAAAAAATAAGTCTTCCACAAAAATAAGGTAATACTGACAATCCAAATTCATAATAACTATACAGCGTAAACCAATAGAGCAAATTCCATGAAAAATTAAAATGCAAGATACATGGAAAGTGGAAAGATACATAACATACATATAAAAATAACCATGCCAAATAGGTTAAACAATGTGGATGAGTAACAATGAAAAAAGCTCAAACTTGAGATTATCAAGGAAAAACTAACAAAGTTGCATCACCAGTAGCACTGGAAAGCTGTGAAAAGTAGTCATAAAGAGTCAATGCAACTTTGTTAAAAAAAAAAACAGTGAACATATTATAAGGTGAGATACAGAGAAACTTGAAAGCATGCTAATATTCTGAAAACTACAAGTTATTAAAAAAATAAAAGTGTACTATATCAAAAAGAAAAATTTCTAGAAAAGAGTTGGCTTAATTCTAACCTAAGTTACTCTATCAAGAAATTGGATGTATAAAATTTTACACACTACCTAAAAATATTTAATCTTGTGACATATTTAAAGAAGAAAATCAGGCACTATGAACAAATCTATGAGGAATTCTTCCTCAATCTCACAAATACTTTAAGATACCAAACCCCTTTGGGGCCAGTTAACTGCCACAGTACCTCCAACAATATAGTACTAATCCTAAAAACTCTTGCTGGAATTAGATGCTCTTTTCATCTTGCTTCAAGGCAGATGCCATGCTCAAAACTCTTATAAGCATCCAAGTTTCATATATTACACACTGCTTTGTTCCCGGTTAATTTAAAAAAAAAAAAATCTACAAAAAAAAAAATCATTAATTAACCTACAAACAAGAAAAAGTGTCAGACCAGGGAAAAACCAAAAGAACTGATGTTGTATATTAAACTGTTTTTAACTAAAACACACAAAGCATTTGAAAGTTACTGAACTCGGCTAACTAAAAAGACAAATCTGTATACGAAGTTTTCTCTAACCAAGAAAACAAACAGATTCAATAAGCAAAAAAATACCACATAGCACTGCCTATGTGGATGAAAGTTAAAAAACCAAACTGTTTAAAGTATAAATATAAAACTAGCCATAATCTACATACTTGAAATTCATCTAACCAAATAAACCTCAAATGAAAACCTTTTAAAGGAAATATCTCCCTCCTTACCTATTGTTCAAAAAGAATTTTTCTGATAAATTTAGGGTGGCATGTTTAATGATGGATACTTGGAATGGGAAAGATTAAACTTGTTATTAGTATGAAGATAAAACCACCATGCACCATCCGACAGAGAGAGCAAAGGGTTTTCAAAACATAAGCGAAAAAGCTAATCAATTAAACTTACTACCTAAATGGTCAGGCATAAATAACCACTGATATCCACGCATAATTTGCCTTTCCTGATATCCACGTATAATCTGCCTTTCCCACACTAAGAGCAATAGTTCTGAATAAGAGAGGATTTTATAGGAATATAGGACTTGAAAAATTCCAAAATGCTGTGAACAGACAGTGAGTGCATATCTGTGGCTAAGTAGGTGCAAGAGACAAACCCAAATAAAGTGCAAGTAAAATACATAAAAGTTCTTTCAATCGATCAACCATTCAAGCAGATAGCTATTGCAAGCAGGTACTAGTAAACACGTGCATACTGTATTCAACGAGCTGGCACCAGTGTCTCTTATGTAGGGCCTAAAAGACCTTGCCCTTTCAATGATGCACATTGCTTGGACACGCTATAACAAGTCTAACAAAACTACATCAATAAATAAAACTTTTCTCTGGCAATTAATACATTACTGAGTGCATCATTGAAAGACAAGGATTATAAGTTAGAAGAGTCATTCCTAAAAAAGTGGAGATCATCAGGCAACCACGCAACCTCCGCGAAAAATATTAATGCTACCCCTAGTGTCATATAATAGCGAGGTCTTTGCATGTTCCTCAATTTTGGCATTCTGTCTCTCTAACGGAGGCATATTTGCATTCTGCCACAATTATAAATTTGTTTACAAATAGAGTGTGTAAACTGTGTCCCAACGGACCATTCCCGTGAACTTGTAGATCTGGTTACCTCACAGTAGGTGAGAGGAGAGAGGTGAGGTGACTCACTACACCTCGACTATGCCCAACTTGACTGCAAAGAGTGAGGGGCGTTATTGGGCGTTATTCATCGTGTAGGAAGTTTGGTTGTTGGGTTGTTGAGCGTTATTGATGGCTACATTGTCCGTCTTGTTATCACTTCCCTTGGGAAGGTAGGGACCTTTTCACCGAAAGAAGGCAGGAAAGGAAAAGTGTGTGAATTTTTATCAGCTCTAAAAGAGAAAAAAAACAACCTGGAGAAGGAGACAGGTACATGACGCTCGTCGGTGACAACGTCGTAGAGAAAAACGCCAATCCCCCCTGTGCTGCCGCAAGACTCCATGCTCAGCATTATAGCATAGGCTGAGTTTTTAAAGCAACAAGATGCATTAGTAATGAAGTAGTAATTCAAAGCAAAAGGTTAAAAATATATTGTGGTTTCACTTATTACAAAAAATTCTTTATATATTGCTAATAGGACCCCATGAAATTCAATTGGAAAAATTTCTTCTCAATATTTGATTAAAAGTACTCTCTTATCACTTATCAGAAGTTTCATGGAGAATAGCCAAGGGCAAATATCCAATCACCAAACCAACTTTTAATGAAGTACAAAATATTTGCGACTGAACAATGACTACCTGCTGTGTCCCTAAATTATTTTTTTTTAATTCATGTGTCCCTACTTTAAAATTTAGTACTAATAATGATCATGATATTCCCAATATTACCCAAGTTGAATCATATTTTAAGCCTCTCTATGGCTCTCAAGGCTTTACAAAGATGCATGGAACAGTATGATTCCATCACAAAGCATCAATCTCAGCAAAGTTAAGAACAATAGAGATAATCAGATTTAAAAAAAAAATTTAAACATTCATGAAGACCTCAGAAACCTCAAAGCCCCTGTAATATTGCAAGAACATTTTTCAAACTTCTCTAAAGCAGTACAGCATTCATTTTAGATTCCCACAAAAAATTTGGCCCAGTCATTTTATATTTATATTTATTTCTCCCCACTCCCCCTTCCCCTTCTCTACCATACTCCACATCAAAACATCAGGGCTTCTGAAACCCATGAATACTTTAGTGCACTGAACCTTGACTTTGATACAATATGTAAATTATAAAATCCAATTAAAATAATTTTATATGAATTTAATTTTCCCCACCGATTAGTTTCATAAATTCTAAAGACAATGATTTTATTAAAATTGAATGTTCTCCACTGTTCAGTTCCTTAAATTCTAATGAAAACATTCTAATTAAAATTTAATATTCTCCACTGTTCAGTTCTATAAATTTTATTGGAAATTCATTTAAAAAACTCTTCCATAATTTTATTGCATGAAAATTTCTCCGGTTTCCTATAAATTAATTTACTCCAAAATCGAAATATCTCGGAAAAATTCCAAAATAAATGCTCAAGGTTTAAGGAGCACGTACTCAATGATTCCCATAAATTTGGTGAAAGAAAGCACTCAAAGCTTTTACTGATATCAGTGCAGCAAAACAAATTCATTGAAATCACCTAGATATTCAGTACACAGCCTACTTCACTTGTAGTAGAGAGCACTGTCAATGTGACCTAATCAACATAGTATTCTGAAGTAGTACTGATCCATTCTCATCAACTTGTTTTGATTCATCTTCTGATGTGGATGACGTAAGTAGAACTAGCAATACTGCACCTGTCTGTCTCTCCATCAGCTCTCACATGTTATCAATTACAAGACAATTTGCTACTGCACACACTTAACCTTAACTAACACTCATTCTACATTTTTCTTTGATAAAAAAGTCAACCTTTAGTCTTCTCTTACAACAGATTTTTTGAAAAAAAATTTGAAATGACGACACTAACATTGTCAAGGTCATTGTCTTTTTCTCTTACTTGGCAACCTTAAATCTCACTTTTTCATCCTGAATACAAAATTATAATGTGATCTCATTCATCCCCATGTATACATACTCCTCAAAGTAACCTCTTCAACTGTAATTTACTACCTACCAAAAGAAAATGAATCAGATTCCTAAACAAAGCATGCATCCAATAGCAACCAACACTATTCCTAAGGCTTCAAAACAAACTGTAGGATAGAGCTATCTAGTCAATCTGCAAGAAAAATAAATACAAAATGATAACACATTACTTTTTCATTGAATTAAACCTTTTAAAACTTACCAAACTTGCAAACCAAATGGAAAACTCAAAAAATATTCTCAACACTGTCTATTTTGGTTTTAACTTTCTCCAAAACCCATGTAAAAACTTTAAAATTGTCATGGTCATGGTCTAAAGTAGCACCCACATGACAAGTAAAATGATATTGTTATTATACAATAAAGTTTTATACATACTTACCTGGCAGATATATACTTAGCTATTTGACTCCGTCGTCCGACAGAAATTCGAATTTCGCGCACACGCTACCTGTAGGTCAGGTGATCTACTTACCTGCCGCTGGGTGGCAGGACTAGGAACCATCCCCATGTTCTATCATATTTTTTCTATACCGCCTGTCTCCTGAGGGGAGGTAGGGTGGGTATAATTTTGTATATATCTGCCAGGTAAGTATGTATAAAACTTTATTGTATAATAACAATATCATTTTTATACATTTAACTTACCTGTCAGATATATACTTAGCTGATTCACACCATTGGAGGTGGGAAAGAGACAGCTAAATATAGAATCAAACAGGAATCACAACTATCGTTGTAGGTAATAAATAAATAAAACCTTGGTTCCTACCTGTTTAGACTGAAGACTTCATGAATAGAATCCAGGAGTCTAGACAGTCTCAAGAGCCTCAGCGAGATATTGATCTATGGCTAAGAGTTCTTGTGGTTCTGCCAAAGGGGTCTTACCCGCTTACTTGGTAGATCCTGGAAGGACTACGTCAATGGGTGCTTATCCACTTACTTGACAAGACCTTATACAAGGAGCACAACATCGATCCCGATCACCTCAACCTATCCATGTTAGTTCTAAGATTGCAAGAAGTTATCCCCTAACCTCTTGCAAACGACCACAAACTCGAAACACAAACATTCGTACAGTAAAGTACAAAATTAAAAATAAAATTTTAAAAAAAATGTTTGTACAATCTAGTCAGTAAGACGTCTCTTGATTCCCCCCACTGATCCAAGCTCGGACGTCCGTGCGCCAGCAAGCATACTAATCAGCAGAAAAAACCAACAACTCGTCTCACAAGGTAGATCTATGTACTATCAAAATTTTGAACAAATACAAATTTTTCTAAGGATCGTTATGTGCTCCCAGCCCCAGCACTGTATCGGCTGATACAAAAGGACCCAGAGAGAAACACTTTTCATATGTTACTTTAACGTCCTTGAGATAATGCGATGCGAACACTGAATTACACCTCCAGTAAGTCGCATCCACAATGTCTTTTAAAGACATGTTCTTCTGAAATGCTAATGAAGTGGCTACCGCTCTAACCTCATGAGCCTTCACTCGGAGAGTCCTGAAAGAGTCTTCAGTGCAGTCATTATGAGCATCCGTAATAATGCTCCTCACAAAGAATGCTAATGCATTTTTTGACATGGGTCTACTAGGATCCCTAACTGCGCACCACAGGCTTTGTTTACATCCGTTTAGTTCATTCTTCTTCTTTAAATAGAACTTCAAAGCTCTAACCGGACATAAAGATCTTTCTAATTCCTCTCCTACTAGATTTGAAAGTCCTTTAACTTCAAAACTCTTTGGCCAGGGTTTAGAGGGGTTCTCGTTCTTGGCCAGAAACAGAGTCTGGAAAGAACAAATTGCCGCATCACTCTTAAATCCTACTCGAGAATCTAGAGCGTGTATTTCACTAATTCTCTTCGCAGTCGCTAACGACAACAAGAAAATACATTTTCTCGTTAGATCTCTAAACGACGCGTTGAGAGGAGGTTCAAATCTACTAGATGATAGAAATCTCAAAACTACATCTAGGTTCCAGTTCGGAGTGCGAGGAGAAAAGGTTTTTGAGGTTTCAAAAGATCTAATAAGATCGTGGAGGTCTTTATCTTCTGCAATTCTCAAACCTCTGTTTCGAAATACGGCCGAAAGCATACTTCAATAACCTTTAATGGTAGAAACTGATAATTTTGATTCTTCCCTAAGGAAAATCAAGAAATCAGCTATGTTGGTCACAGAGGTATCGGAAGAGGACAGTTTATTCTTCTTACACCATCTTCTAAATACATCCCATTTTGATTGGTAGACCCGAATAGTTGAAGATCTCCGGGCTCTAGCAATTGCTTTTGAAGCTTTGCTTGAAAAGCCTCTCGCTCTGACAAGTCTTTCGATAGTCGAAAGGCAGTCAGAGCGAGAGCGGGGAGGTTTTGATGGTACCTCTCGAAATGGGGTTGTTTTGAGAAGATCTCTCCTGTGTGGAAGAGATCTTGGGAAGTCCACTGTCCATTCCTGTACCTCTGTGAACCAATCTTGAGACGGCCAAAAGGGAGCGATGAGTGTTAGTCTCGTCCCTCTTGATGCCGCAAACTTTCTTAACACCACTCCTAACATTTTGAAGGGGGGAAAGGCGTAGGCATCTAGGCCTGACCAGTCCAGCAGCATGGCGTCCACCGCTATCGCTCTCGGGTCTTCCACTAAGGAGCAAAAGTTCTCTATCCTTCTGGATAGGTAGGTGGCGAATAGGTCTATATGTGGACTGCCCCACAGGGACCACAGATCTTGACACACCTGAATGTGAAGGGTCCATTCTGTGGGGAGAACTTGGTTTATCCTGCTTAGCCTGTCTGCTCTGATGTTCTTCTCTCCTTTCACGAATCTTGTGAGAAGAGTCACTTTCTTTTCTTTTGCCCAATACAACAGCTCTTTTGTTATATGGAACAGAGAAAGAGAGTGAGTTCCCCCTTGTTTCTTGATATAGGCCAACGCTGTGGTGTTGTCCGAGTTGACCTGTACCACTTGACCTAACACCTCTGTCTCGAAGGCTTTTAGAGCTAGAAGAACGGCATAAAGTTCTTTGGAGTTTATATGCCAGTCTAGCTGATCCTTCCTCCATTGGCCTGATATTTCTTTTGTCCCTAGAGTCGCTCCCCATCCCTTCTCTGAAGCGTCTGAGAACAAGATTAGGTTTGGGTTCCGAACTTCTAGAGACAAGCCCTCGTTCTTTTCTAAGGGAAAAATCCACCACTTCAGATGATTCTTTACTTCCAGAGGAATACTGAAAGTGTCCGAAAGTTGCCCGTTCTTCCAACTCCAAATTCTTCTTAGGAAGAATTGAAGAGGGCGAAGGTGAAGAGGGCGAAGGTGGAGTCTTCCTAGCGAAATGAACTGTTCTAGTGAGGAAAGGGTTCCCAGAAGACTTAACCACTCCCTCACCGAACTCCGTTCTTTCTCTAGGAAGCTCGAGATTTTCTGTAATCCCCGAGCAATCCTTTCCTGGGACGGAAAAGCCCGAAAACCCCGAGAATCCATCCGAATCCCCAAATAGACTAAGTTCTGACTGGGGATCATCTGCGATTTCTCGAGGTTCACGAGTAATCCTAATGTCTTTGCTAGGTTCAAAGTAGACTGTAGGTCCTCCAAACACCGTTTCTCCGACTTGGCCCGGATTAGCCAATCGTCGAGATACATTGAGATGTTTATCCCTTCTAAATGAAGCCATTTGGCCACGTTCCGCATCAGATACGTGAATACCTGAGGGGCGGTCGATAGGCCGAAGCACAAGGCCCTGAATTGGAAGATTTGTCCTTGAACAAAAAATCTTAGATATTTTCTTGACGATGGGTGAATCGGAACATGAAAGTAAGCATCCTGAAGGTCCAGGGATACCATCCAATCTCCCTGACGTAGGGAAGACAGAACTGAAGCTGAAGTCTCCATGGAGAACTTCTTTTTCTCCACGTACCTGTTCAGGACGCTTACATCTAGGACGGGTCTCCATCCCCCCGAAGCCTTTGGAACCAAGAAAAGGCGGTTGTAAAACCCCGGGGAGAAAGGATCTTGCACTAGCTCTATTGCATTCTTGTCCCTCATCGACACCACCGTCTGAAGGAGTCTCTCGTTCAGTCCAGGGTCCTTGTAACTCGTCGACAAATCCTTTGGAGATGTTGCCAAAGGAGGTCTGTCTACGAAGGGAATGATGTACCCCTTCTGTAGGACAGACAGAGTCCAGGGATCTGCTTCTCTTACGGACCAGGCGTCCAGAAAGTATTGAAGTCTGGCCCCTACCTGTGCTTGGAGGACATGGCTGCTATTTGCTCTTTTTAAAAGAGCGGAAGGAAGACCTCCCTCGCTTGTCGAAGGGTCTTCTCTCCGAAGTTGATCGAGTTGAAGGGGCTCCACGAAAGGGCACCACTGGAGTCCGAGCCACCTTCTTCTGAGTCTTAACTGCAGGTCTACTTTTCTTTGTAGATTGTACAAGAAGGTCCTGCGTAGCCTTTTCCGACAAGGATCTCGCAACATCCTTCACTAAAGATGAAGGAAACAGATGTTCTGACAGAGGTGCGAATAATAGAGCGGACCTCTGAGAAGGAGAAACTCCTTTCGTCAGAAAGGAACTGTAAAGAGATCTTTTCTTTAACATTCCAGATCCAAAAAGAGCCGCCAACTCACCAGAACCATCTTGCACAGCCTTATCCATGCAAGATAGGACACTGTGCAAAGTTTCTGGATCAAGAAAATCTGGCTCACTCGTCTTCTTAGCCAGCACCCCAAGAGACCAATCCAAGAAGTTGAACACCTCTAAGACGTGAAAAATTCCCTTAAGGTGCTGATCTAATTCCGGCATACTCCAGGACGCCTTTGCTGAATTGAGAGACTGTCTTCTCACAGACTCTACAAGACTCGAGAAATCTGAATCTGCCGACGAAGGGAGCATCAATCCCATCGCCTCTTCTGTCTTATACCAAATGCCTCTTTTCCCCATCAGTTTGGAGGGAGGAGAGCAATAAACCGTTCTCCAAGTTTCCTTTTTAGATAAAAGCCACGAATCTAAAGACTGGAGGGCTTTCTTCATTGAGATCGCCGGTTTCATCTTTAAGAAAGCCGAGGATTTCGGGGTTTTTGTGCTCGAAAACAGAGATCTCGGCGAAGGAGGAGCTGCAGGACTAAGAGAATCCGCAAACTCCTCTAGAAGTAACGAGGCTAAAACTTTATAATTGGAAAGTCCCTCGTTAGTTGAAACTTCTTCCTCAGAAATCTCTTCAAGTTCCATGTTAGAAGGAGATCGCTCTTTCCTGACCGATTCTCTATCAGGAGAAGCCGCTCCCGTGGGAGGCGTCCTGCTTCTGGCTGGCGTCAACCGCTTTGGAGCGTCCTCGCGCTTGCCTGACGACTCTCTCCTGAGAGGCGTCCTGCTTCTTGTTGACGTCTCGCGCCTCGAAGCGTCCTGGCGCTTGCCTCGCGCCTCGCTCCTGGGAGGCGTCATGCTTCTGGCTGGTGTCAACCGCTTTGGAGCGTCCTGACGCTTGCCTGGCGACTCTCTCCTGAGAGGCGTCCTGCTTTTTGTTGACGTCTCGCGCCTCGTAGCGTCCTGGCGCTTGCCTGGCGCCTCGCTCCTGGGAGGCGTCCTGCTTCTGGTTGGCGTGACGCGCCTATCTTGACGCTCGCGCCTGGCTGACGTTTCACGTCTAGCAAACTCGACGCTCTTGTCTGGCGTCTCGTGCCTGCGTTTGACAGGAGAACGGATCCTGCTCGGCCTATGCAAGGCTGATGAATCCGATTCCAAATCAGAGGAAGACAAAATACTATGGCGAGTCTGAACCCTCGATAGCCTAGACTTCTTAATAGGAAGGAAATCGTCTTTCCTTCTGGGAGGGTCTTTATACAGAACTCCCACAAGAGAAGTGATGGAATCCTGCATAGTGCGAAGGATTCTTTTAGTCTCTTCATTATTGTCTACCCTCGGTTGTTTAATTACTGAATGGTCCTCCTCTTGAAAACGCTCAGGACTAGAAGTAATCCTGGGTTCATCCAAACGTCTTTTAAGGGGGCGAGAAAGATCCGCCGATCTCCAACCTCTTTTAGGTGAGGAATTCTCCGAGGAGGAGAAACACTCACGCAGAACGCTTTTTCTGTAGCGTTCTCTGGCATTCTGTGGCGATACAGAAAATGCCGAAGGGACGTCTGACTGTTGGGGATCCTCCACAACCTCCTTACAGCTTTCGACATTCCTTCTCCTCTGGGCTTGGGAGCTTGAAAGAGGTCTAGGCCTGGGAGCGTTGTGAAGACAATCAGACGCCCCCTCCACTGCACTGGGGACACTTATATCACTATCCACAGCACTATAATCACACTGCTTACCTTCATAGGCCGCCATTTTGGTTTCCATTTTCCGAAGGGCGGCTTTAAGATTCGCAATCTCAGATGCCGAATCTGTGTGTTCTAATAAAGGAGCAGGTACATTAGATGGGGCAGTAAAAGGAGAAGAGGGTATAATATTACTGATAACCCCGCTAGAAATAGATAAAGGTTTGGAAGAAGACCTCCTCACCCTGTTTCTTTCTAACTTCTTCACGTATGAGGTTAGAGATTTCCATTCTTCCGCACTCAAATCCTTGCATTCATTACAAGTATTACCAAAAGAACATTCATACATCCTGCATTTCTTGCAAATAGTATGAGGATCAATCGATGCCTTCGGCATCCTAACTTTACAACCCACATTCACACACATTCTCACCACATTTCCAGAATCAGACATCATGTTGAACAATCCAAATCAAATTCCAAAAACGGTCCACAATCGCGTATGCCAGTACAATCAATGCAAATACGTCACCGAGAAGTCCAAACGAAGATCAATTGTGATGCAAAATACGAATCCAGCCGGAGATACCCACAACGATGTTGCCAGTATGGCCGACAGAAAAAATATGATAAAACATGGGGATGGTTCCTAGTCCTGCCACCCAGCGGCAGGTAAGTAGATCACCTGACCTACAGGTAGCGTGTGCGCGAAATTCGAATTTCTGTCGGACGACGGAGTCAAATAGCTAAGTATATATCTGACAGGTAAGTTAAATGTATAAAACTGAAAATATAGAACCACAAGCAATAAATGGACCCTACCATTTATAAAAACAACAGAAATAACAATTCATAAAAACCATAGAAATAACACCGAACAGCAAATGCACCAGATTTGCATCACTATAATATTCTATCCATTGAGACCCAAAGGATACATGGGTTCTTATGCACCAGGTATCACATTTTTTCTTTTACACATAGCCAGTTTACGTCACAAATCTCTCACAACTGGTTGTTCAAGTCCCCTATAACAACAATCAACCTTTCCATGCAAATTAATGACAAAAGAGCAAACCAATGACAAAAAAGAAAAACACAAAAGAATCCTTTATGACAAAATCCTGTCTTTGGCTAGTGTGTACACCATCTCACTAACCAACACCTAATGCACCAAAGCCTTCAAATCAATAAGTCACCTATATAGCACTTCATTCTTCACCACAATATATGACAACAAACAGCATCAGCAATATAGTCAACGTCTGTTGTACAGAGGTTCGTGGATAACCATTACATACAACATGCATGTTCACAGACTAGACAACTTCAGTCTATCAAAACACCGTCAGTAAGGCCGAACCGTCCCGTGACAGATGGGTGAAGGAAACCATGTTGTGTAGGTGCAGAAGTCTTACAGCTTTCCATCACATTTAACAAAGAAATGCCCTACACTAACAGACACCTGGGAGGGAGCCATAGTTCATGGGTGACAAAAAATAACCACTACACCACATTTCCTACAGGGAGCTACTCACTAATACCAATTACCAAAGTAAAATTTAGACAATGTGCAGTAAAACAAATTTGCTTCTAAGTGCCAATGTGACTAGGAATACAATACGTTACAAAATACAAATACAATACGATACTTTCTTGCGTCTTACTTCCACAAGCTGCATTTCAAGTGCTTTTTTTTAAGTTTTAACAGATCTTACCAAAAACTGATTTCTAATCCTCCCGTAAGCAAAAAAAAGTTGGCTGTTACCCATAAACCGTAGCTATCACAAGTGCTGCTACTGCCAACCAACCACTACATAATCACCACAACATAATTCACCAGAGGCACTGTCCCCTCACCTTCATGGAGTCAAATATCCAATTAAATGCCTGCGAGCGAGCAAAATGGGTAAGAAGGGTCAATATCAAATAAGCCACACAAAATAACAGCATTATCAGTAAAACACTCAAAAACATATTATGGACCACTAGAAGAGACTTACCATAACATTATTCTAGTGTATCCAAGGTGTATTTGTTGTTTAGGACTATAAACAAATCTACGATACTTTAAAACGATGCAATGGCTTATTTAAGAGAGTTTGCATAACCGTAGGCAATACTCCATGAAGGGAAGTGTGTCTGTGAGCAACGATTACACACATTATGACAAATACACACGTTAATACACACTAAGGCACCGTACATCCAAATAGAGCCTGACCTTGTTATTTGTTAGCGCACAAACAGAAGACATTGATACACGCCGATTTACATGAAGTTAACTATAAGAGAAAAATTTTGTGTTAGACTTCATGTTTTTAACTTAGAATTAGAGAAACCATAAACCCATACAACCAAACATTGTCAAACACCAACACCATAATAAAGCTGAGGCAAAAACCAAACCTCAATCTCATACTTAAGCTTCACAGCCTTTCAGTTATCACAAAGTTACAAGTACAGCTATCAAAATGAGGAAAATCTTAGAAACAGGCATATGTACCTCAAAATTCCATTATCAGAGTCTTAATTCAGTTATGTACTTTACAACATATTTCAATAAAACACAAAAATTAACCTATAGAAACTGAAAGACTATTAGCTGCTATGTATAGAATAAAGTTTGATTTTTTAGAAACACCAAACTTTGTAACAGAACATTGCTCAAGTAAGCGTCAAGTTGCACAAGTTTGGATGGGGGGATGAAGGTTATATATGAGTGTGTCCTATAAATATATAATAAGATGGGTTCTAATGTGTGTAAGCATACCCATTGCAAGTGCAGTGTCTATGCCATATTCTGGGCTAAATGAGTTATCCAATCAAATTCACAAAGCCACATGCATGCCCACCAATATTTTAAAATTTACAATGAGCTGAAGGCTTCAAAGTAAATTCTACATCATAATTAGCAGGATACTTGATAATCTGTGGCACGAATTCATAGGTACTCTTACGTTTACAACACTCCAGTTATCCCATCTTACTACATACCAGGCTCACGAGGGTTAGGTAAACTAGAAAAACTTCTTACTGATAAAAAAAATGGTTAAATGTTTTGTTAGTAAATATTATGGATATGAAAGAAATTGTTCATATCATTTAACAGAGCGTACGGCTAAATCTAACCTAAGAACTACTCAAATTCTGATGGTATTAAATTTATAGGCTTCAAAATCTTTTTCATCCTTGAAATAATTTTATCATTTCATAGCCTTCCTAAATTTAAGCAAAACCTGGAAACTTCCTTAACACAGAAAAGCCACAATTTTCAAAACATTATTTTTTTTTTTCATAAGAAACTCTCAGTATTCTTTGAGTCCATTTCAGTTTTTAAAAACTTACTGCCCTCATTAAATCAATAGAAAAAACCAAATTTGAGAACTAAGCTGATTTCTTTTTATTGCAATGAGCTTAGCACAAAAGATTATTTCAGTCTCTTAAAACCTGACTCAGAGTTATAGCTGAACTTTACGTCCAAGTCTGCCTACAGTACCATGCATTCACCTAACAATACTGACTTTCACAAACCTAGTTATATTCTTCTACACTCAAACAATACAGTAGCTAGCAGAACTTTATTCATTAATAAAAAGCATGGTACTGGCCCATACATAACATGTCATCCCTAAAACACAATGTACCTGATAATCCTAATTACTTAAATATCCCAAAGCTAAGGTCCCTAAAGCCTAACAATGAAAGAATACAAAAGTTATCAACAATACTTACCAACAATGATGATGAGGACGATGAGACCGATAACTCCCATAATGATCATCATCTGTCATTGGAAAGGCATTGGTCAACAAGGCCATAAACATACTAAAAGCAATACTCAAACTCTTCTATTTAACCAGCTTCTATATAGTTACATTTCAACTCAATAAAAAATTTACAATTAAGATATCAATGTTGTATCTCTAAATTAATTATAGCCAAAAAATGAAACAAATTGCCATAGAACAGATGTATGGAATCCTTAAACATTCCTAGAGAATAGAACTGTCAGATTCAAAGGTATATCCTTGTCATCACAAATAAAGAACAAATTAACACTATCAACTTAAATCTTATAAAAAAAAAAACCATACTAAGCAGTACTGAAAAGGTAGACTATTCTTTCTGGTAAAACTTTTTTACCTCTACCTCAAAATATTTCAGATTCAAGTCTTACAATAATACTGAAAAGGAAGACTATTCTTTCTGGTTAAATGTTTTCACTTCTACCTCAAAAATTTGAGATCTGTCTCCTCACCTTGAGATTCTTCCACCACATTTTTCTCTTTAGCTTGCCAGCCTGTTGTTCAAACTGTGAGGCTCCCTGCTGGAGGGCATCTGTAACCATCAAAATTTATTAACCCCTGAACAGAAGACTAAAACTGACAAATCTCCTGCCCCTTCAAATGTCACAAAAATTTATACTGTATTATCATCAATAATAATTCTTTTCAGAATAATAAAATAACTCGACTGCAATTTACTTACTGTGATTTTATTGTGAAGATATATTCTACTATATCAAATTCAGCTACAAATGTATAAAAATCTTGAAACTCACATTAAATTGCAAATGACTGCTCTGTACTGTACAAAAAATCAGAAATTAGCTCTAAACTACTTTTGCTTCTATAGTTTAACTTTGCTTGTGCAATAAAATACAGCACTGCATCACAAGAAAAATCAAAACTTCCCTGAATTTAAAGCTACAGTACTTACTTGACCTGTGTGTTTTCTACATGCACAAAAGTGAAGATAGTCATGCACATGAAAGAACCATTAAATATAGTGCTTTTTTATCACTGACTGTCCTGCTATTGCATACACCACTGCATTTCGTCCTACTAGTGCTGGTGCGCCGTGTCCTTTTGCTTTTACCTTCCTACTCTAAGAAAAAACTGAGCATCTGTCGACTAATGTTAATTACTGTCATGCACACACTTATGACTCCGTTTGATTCTAAGATGACTAAAGATTACCCACGTGTGACACCACTGACACTTGGAAAATATTGGCCTTGGGAATGATTGTAAAATGGTAATTTTGCTGTTTGCTAGACCAGGGAGGGAATTCAAAATGTCAAATTTCTAAAATCTGTAATGAATAATGTACAGCTTACAAACTTCCACCTAAAATGTAATAATATTGTCTGAGCTCATTATCAGCAAGGCTTCCAACCACTTGAAATGTTTGCTTTGACCACAGCATTTTGTTAAAAAAAAATCTGTGAAGTTGCATTTCCTAGTTTGCATTACTGTATCATAACAAGCGCCTGTTATTGTATAAAGAAAATAAATATACAATATGCAATATCCAGAATACCAACAGCTTTAACCTACCACTCGATATCTAGACTACAATAATTTGGCAAACCTGAACTTCCTCTGTATTACGGTAAAAGTATTACTACCATTATAGCAAACTAAATATAGAACTACTGACTAACATCCTGTTCTAATATGAAAAATAAAAATCACTAGCCATCACACTGTACATAGTTCATTGAATTTGACATAGGCAAATTAAAAATAATACCTGGAACTTGGTATACCCCAAAGAAAAAGGAAAGAATGAAGGCAGCAGAAGGAATGCAAATGACTTGTCTTCAAGAAAATGAGGAAAAATTTTGTGTATATATGTATGTATACACAACTTCATCAATAACCAATTACCAATAATTCCAAGTTTGTTACTAATCAACATCATTTAGCCATGCTGTTTGGGGAAGTGTGTACTATTCAGAACTGCTACTATCTGCAGAGACCTTAGGATGAAACGAGGAATACATGTAGGTAATGTCTTATTGCAGAGCCTTAGGTATAACAAGTCTCTTGCCACGATTCTATGGAATTCAAAATCACAGCTTTCATGATTCAAGCCATCAGCGTTGTGGGATCCTGTCTTATATATACAGCATCTTCAATTAATGCTATGGCATAAAGAAATATCCCTTCAGTGGGAGGTTCTCCAAGACATGCAAATTATATCCAATAACGGAAACAGTACTGTAATCTTGTTCTGAATACATAAGCATTAAGCCCATTTCACTATTTGTCCTACTATTTTCTAATTACAATGATATTGGAGTCTTAAAAAATTAATAGCAATTTTGAAAAAATTAATATTCAATAATTTACATCTAAAATACATTCCCATTACTTATCGTGCCATTTCACTTGTCACAAAATGTTTCCAAAAGATTCTCCAAAGGGGGAGAATAACAGCAGCAGCCCTGCACAGGCTCAGTGAGACCCAATAGGTCTCAGGTGACAGATCTGTTCATTCTTTTGTATAATTAGGTAACTTATGACAACAGGAATGTAGAGAAATTATTTTGTAAATTTTTTTTCAAGACAAATCAGTTACCTTGGTCTCCAACCTTTATTTCATTTGGAGAGGATTAAAGTTATCAAATCCACACACACACACAACTGAAAGAAGGATTTGGTTGGAGAATAAGAAGTAAGAAAATTCAATCTTTATGTCAAGAACTAAGAAAGGCATCTGAAATGATAGCAAGATATGAAGTTGTAGACTGTATGAAGTAGGTGATGATGTGTACCTCCTCTTGAAATATCTCAACAAGAATAGATACAGCCACATAATATTTGAAAACTCCATCACATGTTCATTGAATCACCCAACTCTGGAAGCAGCAACTAGGAATAAGTTTTGTGTTGGTTTAGGAAGGTCATGTTGAGAGTATATGATAACTGGAGGGAAAGTGAAGCTACCAAAGTTGAGGAAATGTACGTGAAATATGAGTTTTATCCACATCCAAATTTTTAAACATAAACATTATGGTTTTAATGACAAGTTCATGAAGATGACTAATGACTTAAAGTAATGTTCATCTCAAGCAGGTAGACTTCGGATGGTTGTATATCTGTACTCATGCCTTGTGGGGGTTAGCTTTGGGACATATGATTCATGTCTCAGAGGAGGGATCTAGGCTGTTATTAAGTCAGTCATCATCTCCACATTCCTCCTGTGTTTTTACTGCTATGGCACCCTAATGATATAGACTTCAGGCATGCATCCAATGAAAAGAATGATTCCTGATGTACTGTCAACCATGGAATCCTTAGTTCTGCAGAGGTACAGGCACAAAGCTGCGATTTAATAGGCTTATAACACAAGTGATGACAAAAGGAGCATCAAAACTACTGCCTTTCAGGAAAGGACAAATTTTTAATAAATTTATATTTTTCATAGCTAACAAACCTTCGTCTTAACAATAAGATAATCTTCTAGCGCCAGCTGGAAACTGGTTAAAAAAAACTATCAAAGATTGTAAAGCAAGGAATCTGTGGCATCTGGTAACTCATGCTTATATTACTTCACTCAAAATAGCATAATGGTCAATGATTATAAAAATGCATGATGGCCAATGACTCAATGACTCTATATTCAGATGGACCTTGCATAAATGTCATCAGTACAGTAATTCTTCCAAGGTGGGAAGTTTCCCAGTAAGTTTAACAGGGAGAGGAGGTGCAAGATATGAAGGAAAAGAAAGAACGTTGCAGAGACATAACAATTGGTTGTAAACAGGTCTACCATCAAGTGTCCCCAAAAATACACAATACAGTGAAAAGAAAATCTGGTCTCTTCTGGCAAGACTGTCCACAACCATACTGTCCACAACCATTATATTTTCCATAAAAAATGTTGACCCAGTTTTGTGCACGTTTCTATGACAATCTTTACTGTTATGCAACACAGATATCTTGACTCAGTCCACCCAATATTCCAATATCTGAACAGGAACTCTGAGTGGAGAGAAAAAGTTTTGGCGACACCAACCACAGCAGCAGACGGCTCATCTTACATATGGCTAACGAAGATCCTCTGTAGTACTAGCCCTACATCTGAGTTGCTGCTTTGCAAGAAAGATTTCCAGCTCGAAAGAGAAACTGGACCAACTCCAGACATAAAGAGATAAGTCACAATTGTTGAACAGCCACCACTGGACCCAAGGAAAAGGTGTCCAAGGATCTGAGGGCAACATCCTTCCCTTCAGGTAGAAGAAAGAGTGAAAGTGGTTTGATTCAGTCAGGAGCCAGCATTCAAAATCCTATGAAGAGATAAGTTCTTCTAAAATGCCAGGAAGGAATCTAATCCTCTGTAAGCACCTAAATGGTGACAAAAATCCACGATGTGGAGTAAGCTTGCCTAATCACCTCGTCTAGTTAAACAAAAGGGTATTCTAGGACACCTCTATCTTGACCTGCCTTGTGTTAACACAAAGTCTACAACACTTGAACTCTCGTTGACAAGATCCTCAAAACAACGCAGTGCTTTGACAGAATAAAACAGAAACTCTTGAAAGTTACCGACAACAAACTCCACACCTTAAGGGACGGAAAAGGAAGCACAACTGTTATCATGAACTGTGGAAATCTGGGTCTTAGCTATGAATTCTGGAGCAAATTCGAAAGCTACTGACCCCAACCTGTTCCAAGTCTCCATCAAAGCCCAACCTTGAAACTCTCCAACTCTTCCAAGGAAGCCAAATTTTTAATCAAACTTTCGGTCTTAACAATAGGATAATCTTCTTGCGCCAGTAGTAAGCCGGTTAAAACCAAAGATTGTAAAACAAGGAATCTGTGGCATCTGGCAACTTATGTGTAGATGAGGTGGAAACTGGTCACCGACCAGGCTTGGAACCTCGTGACATGTCAGTCTTTCTTTGAGCGCTTTGCAGTTTCCTGTAAGATGATCGACTCATGGGCTCGAAGGAGCTTGAGTGGGACTACCCAGTACCAGAGTAGGGTCCCATATAGGAGGTCTGAGTTTCCTAGGTGAACAAGACAGCTCAAAGCTCTTGAGCCTCATTGAGAATCCTTATGGCGAAGTGATGTCCACATCCTTCAGAGAACTAATCACAAGTCAGCCCTGTAGCGTCTAGCCTGTATCAACAGAATGAACTTCCTCTGTTCTGGCAAATATCCAGATGATCTTGTCTACTGAACAGGAACTCGAGTGGAGAAAAATCCTTTTGATGACACCAACCACAGCAGCAGACAGCTCATCTTGTATATGGCTAATGAAGATCCTCTGAAGTACTAGCTTTACATCTGAGCTGGTAATTCACAAGTAAGATTTCCAGCTCAAAAGAGAAACTGGACAGACACCAGAAATAGAGATACGGATTCTACTGACTGGTGGCATCTCTCCACACAAGATTGGCAAAGAAGGCTGTGCTATGGTGGAATCTTTCTCAGCCACTCAGCTAGGGCCACAAGGAGCTACTAGGGTCAACCTAAGACACAGGAGCCTGACAAAGGGAGTTCCTCTTAATTCACCCCCTTCACCCTCTCCGGATCTGCTCTTGTACTCAAGACCCGTCTTGAGCTCTTGGCCTCAGGGGCATGGAGAGTACAGGACAAAGAACATCACATCAATGTGTTGGAGTTGAAAGCAGCTTTCCTGGGTCTTCAGTGACTCAAGAGAGGGAGGTAGGGTACTCCATCGTTCAACCTGAGAGTAGTAAGGAAAGAACTTGAGCTTACTTCTCTGTAACAAAGAAAAGAATAACGTTGGAAGACACTAGAACCAAATAGTGCTAACCATAAGTAAAGTGTGCAAAATTCCACTGCAAAATACCAGTCATCAGAAATTTGATAAAATACACCTGAAGACTACCCGAAACTCTAAAAAAAAATGAACAAAATGAGAAAACAACCAGTTTTACTTAACTGATTTGAAAAAACTGTTACTTACTGATTATTACTAATCAAAGATACCAGTAGATGGAAATTCAATACAGCTGAATTGTTATCACAGTTCAGATTGTACATGTAATCAAGAGAAAATCACAAAGCTAATATAAATGATGAATAAAGTGAAAAAAAGGAGAGATCAAATTGTAAAACTCATCAATACTACCACTGGTAGTCTGCGCAAAAGACAAACAATGAACAGACTTGTCAGCCAAGACCCAATGGCTCTCACTGCACAAGCACAATAGTACTTGCGTATGCAGTACTGCTATGCCTCTACTTATCTTGGAGAATTTTTTGTTTGGGAACTTTTTTGACAACCAAGGGCACAATAAGTAATGGGTTTCACATAAAAAATATATTGTATTGTACTCCAGAGGTTAAAATGAACGTTATTAATGGATGTAGATGGTTACAATCTATTTGGTAGACAATTTTCTAAATGTTGCTAATAATACTGAACCAAAAATAATTTATCAAAAGAATGCAATGTAACAAGTTTCCTTCAACTGTTTTAAAATGCCATACTTAAAGCTCTGGATGTTTACTTTCCAACTGAGTAAGCTGCTGAAAACATCAAAGAAATGACCAGGCATTTCCATCTAATGTTCTAAAAAATGTCTTTTTGACTGGGTTAGTGCTCAGAACATTTAACTTTTGAATCAGTTGTTGTCCCAGCCTGATTCAAGTTGTATACATGTACTCATGAAAAAATAAAACACAGCAAAAAGCTAAACAACACTGCAGGGGATTCTCTAAATGGTACTCAAGGTAACTCATAATCACATAGTAATTGGATCTTCTAAAAATAGGCAAAGTAAACCTATCAGATTATTTACCTCTCAAACAAAACCTTGGTTTAACTTCATTTTCTAGTTACTGGTCCTCTTTACATACATATAATAAACTTAGTCAAGAGATTACTTAATCTTATTCCAAAGTATTTGCAATTCCCACAACGTTTTTGCCCCTAACTGACCCTATTACCGTACCATAAAATTCCATACCTGTTAACCTAACCAGAATAATATCCTTCTTAAATGGTATAACCAATTTATCAAAGAAAAAACTAGACACCATGAAGGTTACATAAAAGTAATCTAAGACACCACAATGTTTGCAGAGAAATCTTTAAGAGCCAAAGTCCTTATTCGATTATATGATGATCAGTTAACTTTAATATAACCCTTTAAGTTCAGCAATAAATTTACCAAAATTTAGCCTTTCATCTCAAGTTTCATAGTTGTCATATTTAAATATGTATCACCAGTAGTGTTTACCATGAATATTTCAAAAAAAACTTGAACCCCTTCTGACTGCACGTCCCAAAGATGTTAATTACTTAAATTACTTCGGCAACTAAATCAAACAGTGCAAATCTTAAAATGCAAAAAGTGGGGTAGGATAATAAAAATATTAATGCAGAGGAGCAATGTCAAACATATTCTCTACATTAAAATTCTATAACTATACATGAGGATGTACCCTCATCTATTACCAAACAAAAACTTCTCTCATATTGTTCAAAAACTCTACTCAATTTATGAAGATTTATAATGCAAATAACCAAACAAAACTTCTCTCATATTGTTCAAAAACTCTACTCAATTTATGAAGATTTATAATGCAAATAACAAATACTTCTGTGATTATGAACTACCCAAAATGGTGTGTATGTATGTGTAAGTGGGGAAATGTGTCTTCTTCAGCATATGAAGGCTATATAACTAGTGCCATATTCATAGAGAATCTCCTAGATCTAAATCTCAAAAAGTGACACAGGGGCCCCGAAAATTCTATACCTGCACGATCATCAAGCTCTGAGAGTTTCTGATCTCTCTCGAGCACCTTCTCCACGTTCTCTCTCATCAAGCCCACCACCTAAACTTGACAAGACAATATGAATGCTCAGGAGGAAAATATGGTAGAAATACATAAGTTTACAATTTTGGCTTTTTTTTTTTTTCTTGGGAAGGGGTAATGTCAAAAGGAAATGAGAAAAGTACACCTGTTAGGACAGTAGTACATCACACTTACATATGAGTCATATGTACGTAGACAATGCTCTTATTACTGACAGGTTAATACGGAAGCACCTGACAATAACAACTGAAAACATCTAAAAAGAGAAAAGTGAGGTCTGAAATGTTCACAGAAATACATAGGATAGACTAACTTTTGAGCTACTACAACACAATAAGGTTGTTGGGGTAAATTTAGATTATCTAGATCATTCAGCTTTCCATTCCATTTGATAAAATCTTAATCAAACCAATTTCTATTCCTCAATAACCAAAAATTACCCTTACAACCACAAAGAAAAGCTACAAAAGGCATTATTCAGTTAAAAGCTTCATTGCACTCATTAATTCAAACTCTATAAACTAAATTTCCACAACATTCTTCAAAAGTCCTTGTAAAACAATTCTTATTTCAGAATCACTAATATTTTTCTTAATTTGTAAGTTTGCATGTCAACATGCAAACAAACTGTCAAGTTGAGTAATGCCTTTCAACATTCAATGATAAAATAAGAATCAAATTTGGCCAAAATTAGATTGTATTATGTCTAAAGAGAAGAGCAACCAACTCCTGGTACCTGCTCGATCATCCAGTTCAGATAGTTTCTGATCCCTTTCCAGGACTTTTTCCACGTTAGTCCGCATGATGTCGACAACCTAGAATCCATGAAAAAATCCACAACACACGATAACATATCAATAGAGCATGAGATAAAAGCCACCCACAAGAATTTAAATATCCGTAAACCAAAAGTAATCCAATTACTACAAACACATTTTCTTGCAAAAATAAAAGCTTCACATCCAATAACTGTCCCACAAGAGAAAAAAAAATAAGAAGAAAATGCAGTTTCATTCACCATTACTGTAGCCCTGTAAAGTAAGTCAACATTACTCCAAAACCACACACAACTTCTCACCTTACATTTTAGCTTCATCACTAACAGCCAACCCCAACCCCATTTTTTATGAATACAGCAATTTATAATTAAAATTAAAAAAAATTAAAAATTACCTTTGTTGTTTTAAGGGGCAAAGTCATTAGGAAATCTTAGTCACTTCAACTCTTATACCTAAGCACATTCTCTGAAACATGCTTCTAACAAAGAACACTACATTTTAGATCCATCACAATAAGAACTAAAATTTTCTCATGGCTCTACTAAAACAGAAAACTTACATTTATCCCTAACATTTTGTACATTTCTGAAAATGCATGGAAAAATTTTATTTCCTTGTAAATTTTGTTTGTACCCAAAACTATAAATATTCCTCTCATGTTCCTTCTTTATAACTTGAATCTGATATATTTGAATTACCACATTACTTGTACTCCCTCCACTTCTAGAAGGAAACCAGCTAGATGAACATTTGCATTTGAGCAAGCTATTTATTCTGACAGACATACCATAACCTAGCATCCTGATCTTCCAGAAAACCCCAGGAATGCAACTGATTTTTTTTTTCTTGGATTTACTGTTCTAACACAAACATATATAGTCAATCTGCAGAATTTGCAAGGGATAGGGACAGCAACCATCCGCAAATAGTAGCTAAAATCCATGAATACTTAACACCCCTCTAAAAATGCTTATAACTGCCCATTGTAAAGTTTTATCATGAAAAATGTATTTAGTCACAAAAATATGAAAATACAGTAACTATTGAATATCTCTGAAAAATTCTGTGAACAGGTGAATTTTCCGCAACTAATGTCGATATACTCTCCTATGTGAATAGTTGAAGCCGAATCTGGAACCGTGAATAGGCTGGGATTGACTGTATACAGCCAGTCACCAAATTAAAACCAATGCCAGTTCCCAAATCTGTCTTCAAGTCAAAGTTGCATGCAAATTGGATGGATGGATGCATGATATTTAGGGAAAAATCCCAAGCACTGAAACCAAAAACACCATTCAGCGCCGCAATAAAGGGTGAATAAATTTAATTATGGTAAATGAATAACTGAATTTGTGAAAGAAATGATCAATAGAGATGTGACTAATAAATAAAATAAAGATATGAAGTTTAATGAATGGCATAATATATATCAAAAATATGTTTGTCATTAAAAATCTCAACGATGTGATAAAGAAAAAACTAGTACTGTGTATTTCCACGTATAAGAAAATCTTTAGATAAGATGAGGTAAAAACTCAAGGCAAATTTTTATTAATTTATCTCATATCTGTAGTATAGGACGACTTATAAATTACAAAACCAAAATTTTTTTTGGAGAAAATTTATTATTTGCAAAAATTAAACAGTACAACTAAATTTGTAATATCTATGACTTAAACAAAGGTGGTTTTGCTTGTTGTATCCAATTATAGTATACTATTACTATATTAGTATCATATTGTTACTGTATCACAGATAAACATTGTCATGTATATCATTTGCATTTGAAATTATTTACATTCTCAAAATCTCAGTTAATTTGAGTATTATAGATATCTTCATTGCCATTATTTGTTAGAAGAGATATAATTCGGAGATACCTTTTATCGTAAATTAACAAAGTTTGGTTGAAAACATGCACACATTAATTCATTGTAAAAGAAATTTCTCGTTCTCGGCCATAACCTGAAGCTTTAATTTACAAGTATTCTTTCTCGAGATCTCCATTGCATGAGGGATGAACAAAAATGTATTTTATTTTTACTTATGGAAACCACCATTGAGAATCGGCAGGGTTTAACAACCTGACAACATTAACAGAGCTCTAAAAAACACTCGATAAGTTACGGTAAATGACGTTAGCAATCAGCTGTTTCTCAATTCGGTTGTTTATGTCATACGTTTACAATAATCACATCATCCAGAATTCTAAAAACCAGAATTTTTTACTGGAGGAGTATCATTAGTATTACAGGAAGGAGAGAGAGAGAGAGAGAGAGAGAGAGAGAGAGAGAGAGAGAGAGAGAGAGAGAGAGAGAGAGAGAGAGAGAGAGACGAGAGAGAGAGAGAGAGAGAGAGAGAGAGAGCATTGCCTTGGTTAGGTTGTTACACTCATAGATATCCACTTGCAAAGGTCGAATAATAGTTGTATTGAGAATAATGATAATTTTCATAAAACTTGTTTTACTGTAATCAAATTGCATGTATTATTATATTACAATATGTAAATAGAGCTATGATGCATCATTTGCATTCTAGTTTTGATTACAGTCTTAAAATAATCAGCTGATCGCATTTTACCGGTATCACTACTGTCTTAGTTGCCAAATGGAACTTAATTCAGAGATACATTTTTTGTAAATTATCAAAGGTGGGTTTAACAAAGCAGATTCTATATCATGTTTTTCATACAGACATTGCCTAAAAGGGAAACCACTGTTTTGTTTCGTTGCTATTCTTGAACTGCTAATAAAAATACAATAATGAACAATAATTATTGTACACAATTATCGTTCATAAGAGTGAATTGTTCTAAACAGTTACAAACAGCTTTGCTTGCTGCCTCACGTGATGTTCTCTGCATTTTTGTTATAAAAGCATGGGGAATGTGAAAACTGAAAGTGTCATGAAATCATTTTAAAAATGTCATGGTTGGTACCGAAGATGATGTGTATGACATCAACGACAAAGCCGAAGTCGACTTGCCAGAACCGGACTGGATTCCTTATGATGGTGGCAACTGTGATTAATCTTGTGATATGTATGAGAAACTTTTTATAAAAAATCAATATTGTTATCCTAAATGTTATTAATACCGTAATTACACTACCACTGAAGTTTGTATAATGTTACCGAAAGATAAAGGTTGCTGTTAGAGCATCTGTAACTCGATGTTTACATTTTCTTAGCTGGGATCGCATAGATAAGTTTGTTTTATTGATTCAGAATCATTCCTCAAATAGGCTATTTGTTATGAAGATATGCCAATAATATAAAAGGTAAAAATGGTTTTATTACCTTTACTATCATTTATTTCATAATGTGAATTTTCAGGTTAGGCTATACCACCAAGGCTGAGGCTAGCCTACCGATACACATCTTTGAATTCAAGTTTTGATTTTTAGAATTGTAGTATAAGACAACCCCCAATTTTTAGGGATGAATTTTAGGATTTAAAGATTGTCTTATGCGTGGAAATGTTATTAAAATTTTGTATACACTTTAAAAAGATGTGAGCAGAAATATCTGCTTCATCTCCTTAGGTTAAAATATCTGGGCCAACCCTCAGAATGTGCTCCACTGTTAGTATCTTGTCACAGTAAACACAAACTGGTGGGCTGCTTCATTCTAAAATAAACTGAGGGGTTAACTGAGTGCGCCTAATCTTTAATCTCTTTAGAATAACCTCTGTTCATCTGTCAAGCACGAATGATGAAGGCCACAGCAGTGTATTTTTCCTAATATTTTTATACTTACTACTATTGGCAAGAAGAGAAATCCACCTTTCTTGTCATTTACTTAAATCATAAGACCTAATAGTACCTTTTAGGTCTGTATAAGGCAATTTTCTGGAAGTGGTTTCTGGTACAGAACTAGCAGCTTTCGCTTCCGTCTTCAGAAAGAGACTGATTTATGCCGACAATATATGTGAAAAGCAACTCCTAAACTTTTTGAATCAATAGATGAAAACTTTGAATTTTCTAACAGCTTCTAAAGTGCTTTTAGAATCTGACTATGTACATATATGACAAAATTAGTGTCACTACTTTGAAAAACTAAATCTAGGGCAGAGACTACGGTTGCTAATTCAGCAGTAAATGTTGATGCAGTCACGTAATTTAGCTGTATATGATGTATCACCAAGGATAACAGCACACTATCCGACTTTGATCCATCTGTATAGATCTTCATATAATTAGCATGGGTAACGTAATGCTCTTTTTCTTTTTTCTTTTTTTTTTTTATAAAAATTCAATCATTGATACAATGATCCCAGTCATAAGAGAAACACTGGGCAATAAACTTTCCAATGGCTCTTACCTAAGAAATGACTACCTCTTACAACAACAAAGGTTACCTTTAAGTTTAATCCCTTACAGACCCCAATACCCCAATACACTTATCAAACTCACTATTTAAAAAACACTTTGCATTCCAACCTAAATAACTGTTACCTTGTGGTCTACTCAACAAACACAAAAGCATTTAAACATTACTATATAATTTTAATCACAGGTACAATTTGTATCTAAAACCAAGTGCCACCATAATGTGAAGCCCTATGCTAAACAATGAATCCTTTACTGAAGATAATCCTTAAAACCTGGTTATGTACCATAAGATGCTGTAAGCAAAAACCAAGATGAAAAAGTATAGTACAGTAATACTAATTCCCAATAAACCTGCATAAACTGCAAGCATCAAATTCAGTCTTTTAATAAACTTGATGCATTTTTAGTAGTTAGTAGTAAGCATTCACTGTAAGCTAATGATGTTAGACAGAAGCACACCCTTTCAAATTTTCCCAACTGCAGGCACAAATCTACAAACATTATCATCCTTTAAGCAATTTCTTCCCTCTCTCACCTGCTCTTCCATCTAGTTCACTCAGTATTTGATCACGTTCCAATACTCTCTCCACGTTGACTCGCATTATTCCCATAACCTGTTATACCAAACAAAATGCAAGCGGTGCAATGAAAATAAAAAAGAGAAAACAGAGGTACTTACATACTAAACAGCAAACCTAAAGACACTTCGCTTACACAATTTCTTATGATAATAAACCATCAACTTAAGAATTAAAACCTCTTAAATCCTCAGATCTAAATGCTTCAGAGAGGGATATTACTCCAGGTATATATCAACTACCTTTATAAGCTAAACACTGAACACTGATAACAGAAAACATTAAACTGCAGAGATTACAATCCGTTCATATATACGTAATCTTTCCTTTGTTACTTTAGGTTTTAATAAATTAAAAGATGAGAAACTGTGAGAACTTTGAAACCCAAATGAGCAGTAAATATGAACTGCCTGAAGTTTAGTTGTGTTACATGTTTTTAGTAGTATTCAAGTTGTGTTGCATATACAATACACTATTTGGAAATACATACATGCTCATCAAAACAGGAAACCTTAACAAACAGGTTAATATTCACACACTTCACTTCACTACACATATTATTTGCATATACTTGCACATTCCTTTCACTAATTCTCTATCTACCTGATATATCAAACTCATACCTGAATGGTAGCTAATGATACATGAATATATTTATTTTGTGCTGATATTCTGCCATCTTCAGAAATTCAATTGATCCACAAGGTCTTTAATCAAGTCCCTTACTATCTGATTATTGCAATCAAAATCACCCCAACTATGATTAAATGCACAGCTCAAAAGCTCAAGAGGCAATAAATATTTAAAATTGACACAGGAAAATGGCCTCCAAAACTTTGAAAAACTGTCCAATTTCTTTCTTTTTATTTTGTGATATCAAACCTGTGATATTTAATGGTATGTACTACACACTCTGAGTTAGAAAAAAAAAAAAATAGCAAAAAATATCATACAGCTCCCTCACAGCTAGTTATAAAAACGTCAATTAACCAGACCAATAAGCTAATACTCTTAGCTCTAACAGGAATGGCCCAAAAGAGCATGTTCCAAAGAAATGAATGTTAAATTTTATCTCCCAAGTCATGACTGTTAAAATTTCACTGTTGGATCGAGTGCAAATATTGAAGAGTGGCAAAATTTCACACAAAATATATTTTATTGTAAATACTGCATTTATTCCCTTCAAAAGGGAACTGGTTGGGTTGGATGGGATCATTAATTACTTATGCATTAAGCAGTGTGTGATTTGTTTTTAGTTATAACTTATTACCATTAATGTGTATACAGTGCATATTATACTAGAGGTAAACCAGATGGCTATGTATGCATATTTCATATACATATATATATATGACCACAACACACTAGCAGATTTCTTGACATTTCTACCCCTGCTATTTTATGCAAATGACCACGAATCTTAAGAAAAAAAATTCCATTTCATTATAAATGAAAATTCCATAAGAAATCAAAACCCTGAGTTCAAAAAGCCCGTATTTCGAGGAAAATTGTTCTTTGATAAGTAGAAATTTGGTCACACAGGCCAATGTGTTAACTGGCTATGGCAGGACATGGTGGTGAACAATTGTATTTAGCAACATCTTCTAAGCACATAACTTTATGCTACGCGAGCTGCTTTGATCTTTAGGACAAAGCAGTTATAAGATCACAGTGCATGTAGATATATATGGGTGTAACCACTTTCAACCTGTACTAATTTGCTTAAAAGATCTAAATACTTTTGAGTCTGTCACATGTTGAAATTCACGTCTGAAAAACTCGCTTTGTACCAAATCCATCAAATTCACTTCCATAACATATATTATAACACGTAAAATCAACACCCAATACTGTACCACTAAATTAACCTGTCAGGAACCCATATTGTACAAGACAACATTCTCTGTTGCTTAAGGCATTCTATCTTTGCATTTTAAGTGTGTAATGTAAGCTTTCTACATTTCAAATGTGTTATATAAGCTTTCTAAGTGAGATATGTTGAAGATAAAAGCTTAGAAATTTTAGTTAGGCTACGTTGTTATTATATGGTCTCACAATTAATTTCATCACTGTTCTTCCATCTGATACCTTATGAAACATAACTGCCTTGTTATACATTCTTCAAACTTACTAAAATGCATATTTGCAGGGAAAGCAGTTGCCACTCATTCTAAGAGCTTACAAAGTGGAATACACTTCATAATACTGTACCACCATCTGATAAATTCAAGTTACCAAGAACATGACAATTCGTAGTTAACATGATTAAGGCCATTTGAATTACAAAGAGTAATTAATTATGAGAGAAACATGATTAGGGCATTTGAATTACAAAGAGCAGTTAATTATGAGAGAAATTAACTATCAACTTAAGGTTGGTTACTATAGAACTGGAATGTGCCAATCTCATTGCCAAACTTGCAACAAAGGAGGGCTAAAGAAAGCCTGTAAATTCCTAAACTTTTTTGTTTACTTAATGAAAACATCCCTATAAAAAATTGTATTTATACTCAAATAACACACAATCTCACATATCATGCAACCCCCAAATTTTCACTGTAAAACAATGATTTTATCATGTATCTAAAGTAACATGCGCGTTCAATTTTTCAGACCAAACTACAATAGGCTAACTTCTTTTCCTCCTCTTTATCTATTCCATTTTCTAGTTAGGCTAACCCTTTTTCCTCCATCTCTTTATCTATCCCATGTTCTAGTTAAGTTAAAAAGAGTAAAAGAGAAAGCTAAAAGTATCGTCAGTAATGTTATACTTATTGTGTAAACGCATACAGTGGACCCCCCGTATTGGCGTTCTCCAGATTTGCGGACTCTTACATTCGTGGATTTCTCTCGGGAACGTTTCCCCGCATTATTCGTGGAAAATTTGCATAATCGCTGTATTTTTCTAAGATAAATATCCACAAATTCCTGGTTTTTTTTATCAATTTCATCATAAAATGCACTTTTTGTGATAAAATTATTAAAAAAACCAAGTATGAACAAGTTTTAACTAAGTTTTAAATAAGTTTTAACTAATGAAATATACCAAATTTGTAACTAATTTGTATTTTTCATAACTAACAAACCTGAGGTCTTAACATTAGGATTTACTAGCGCCAAGCTGGAAACCGGTAGAATTAAAATTACACTTGTGAGATCCAGGGACTAATGGCATCTATACCAGGTCACGGGGCATGTATACCCAGAATGCCCACGGCTACCTGTGACCCATCAGTTATATTTCTAACCCAGTTTAGACTGCTAGAGGGGTGGTTCGAGGTGGGCCTTTAACTGTTAAGACCTCAGGTTTGTTAGTTATGAAAAATACAAATTAGTTACAAATTTGGTATTTGTTCATACACGAAACAAACCTTCGGTCTTAACATTAGGATAGACTTACTATTGGAGGGAGGTAAGTCTCTACAACTGACTGGGAGTTTGCCACCTTATCCATTTCCGAATATATAGGGAAATTCTAGAGAATGGACAATGAACCTAGGACCAAAGATATAAGCGGATCTATTGGTTTCCTCCCACTGGGTGTAGATACCATTCTACTGTTTACTCTTGTCCCTTGCGACTGGATCCACCTTCACCCCTCTTTTCCTTATTATCCAGAGGGGTGTGTTGCTACTGAAAAGTATATCATCAGCTAAGATAGCTTCACAGTATGGCTGACCATCTCACCTGCATCTAGTCCGTTCCAGCACATGACGGTACTCTCCTTCATATTGCCCGTAGTTAAAGGAGTAGGAAGAAAGTAGTAAAGAAAAAAGGACCAGTCATCCCATTCATTCTACTTTCATACCTTCATCTTAGACTAGACGCAAACTGACCCGCCAGGGGCACTGGATGAACTATATCACTTGTTGGGCCGCCACCACTGGACCCAAGGAAAAGGTGTCCAAGGATCTATGGGCAACATCTTTCAAATAAAATGAGGTGAAAGTTGTTTGGCGCTTCCACACGCCAGCTTTCAGAATTTTATCCACAGACATGTTCTTCTTAAATGCCAGGGAAGCACTCACACCCCTGATGTCATGAGCTCTAGCTCCCACCTGGCTATCTGACCCTCTGTCTTCTGCAGTATAAGCATTTCTGATCGTCTCCCTTAGCCAAAATGATATTGTATTCTTGGACACTTCCTTCTTGTTCCGTCCTGTACTTACGAACAACCTCTGGCACCCCGGCCTGAGGTGCCTTGTTCTCTTTAAGTACTCCCTTAGTGCCCTGACAGGGCACAGGAGCATTTCAGCTTTGTCGTTGTCTACAAAGTCTGCCAAGGAAGGTATGGTAAAGGAGTCGAATCTGCCGTCTACTATTGTTGGATTTTGGGTCTTTGCCACGAATTCTGGGACAAACTCACACACCATTGATCTCCAACCTCTCGAGTGCTTTATGAGATATGAGAGGCCACATGTAGCTCCCCCACCCTTTTGGTTGAAAAGCCAGGGCCAATAAGAAGACTGTCTTCAGGGCAGGCTCCTATCCGTGGACTGCCTTAGTGGTTCGTAAGGGGGTTTTGTCAGACTACTCAGTACCTTGGTCAGATCCCAATCTGGGGCTTTTAGCTCCTTTGGTGGGCATGACTGTTCAAAGCTCCTCATCAGCATGGCCAACTCCCATGAAGACGATATGTCCACTCCTTTCATTCGTAAGACTGAGGCTAGAGCAGCCCTGTACCCCTTCACTGCAGATACAGACATATGTTTTTCTGTTCTGAGATATATCAGAAAGTCTGCTAACTGCTGAATAGTGGTACCGAGTGGAGACACGTTCCCCCTACGACACCAATCACAGTATGCTGACCACTTCCCTTGGTATACTGTCGCAGATGATTTTCTGATATTACCTGCCATCTGAGTTGCTGCTTTCTGCGAAAACCCTCGCTCTCGGAGGAGATACTTGACAGTCTCCACCCGTGAAGCGATAGGGACTTCACCGACTGGTGGTACCTCTCCACGTGAGGCTGACACAGAAGGTTGCTCCATGGAGGTAACTCTCTTGGCACATCTACTAGGAGTTCCAGTAGGTCTGGAAACCACTCTGCTTTCGGCCATAACGGGGCTACCAGGGTCATCTTGAGGTTCTGAGACCGCATTACCCTGTTCAGAACCTGACGGATTAGACAAAATGGAGGAAATGCGTACACGTCCAGATTGTCCCAGGGGTGTTGTAGCGCATCTTCTGCTACTGCCTCTGCGTCCGGGACTACTGAACAATACACTTCCAACTTTTTGTTGTACCTGGTTGCGAATAGGTCTATGATCGGTCCTTCCCACAACATGAGCATCCTGTCCACTACCTGTTGGTGTAGGGACCACTCCGTTCCCAGAATCTGATCCCTGCGGCTCAACTTGTCGGCCACTATGTTTCTTTTTCCCGGAATATACCTGGCTTTGATGTCTACCAGGTTCTCTATAGCCCACTGGTGAAGTTGAACTGTCATCACATGTAACTGCCGAGAAACTAGGCCTCCTTGCTTGTTTATATAAGCTACTACTGTGGTGTTGTCTGACATCAATACCACTGAGTGTCCCTTTACTCTCTCCCTGAATTCTTGTAGAGCCAGGAAAGCTGCTTTCAACTCCAGCACGTTTATATGGAGTTCTCTGTCCTTGCAACTCCATTTTGCTGACACCATCAACTCCTCCATATGGGCTCCCCAGCCTTCTAGTGACGCATCCGAGAACAGCAAGAGGTCTGGGGAGGATTGTTGAAGGGGGACACCCACTGTCAGATTGTCGTCGTCCACCCACCACAGCAAGTCTTTCCTCACTTCTGCCGACAAGGGAATTTGCTCGTACGGGTGATCTACTGTTGGTGACCAAAACTCCTTCATCCTCCATTGTAGGGACCGAAGGTGTAGCCTTCCTTGTGGTACTAGCTTCTCCAGGGAGGTTAGGATTCCCAGCACCACCTGCCACTGTCTTGCTGGCTGTGTCTGCTTTCCCAGAAAGGCATTCACCACTTGTTTGCATTTCTGTATTCTTTGGTCTGTCGGGAATACTTTGGCTTGTGTTGTGTCTATCACCATTCCCAGATATTCCAAACGTTGACTTGGATCCAGCTGCGACTTCTGCTGATTCACCACAATACCTAGGCTGTGACAAAGCTGCAGGAGGGCCGCCCTGTCCCTGAGTAATTTCTCCCTGGACTTTGCTATCACCAGCCAATCGTCCAGATATCTTATCAGCCTGATCCCCTGAGCATGCGCCCACGCCGACACGAGGGTGAACACTCTTGTAAAAACTTGAGGAGACGTTGTCAATCCGAAGCACCCCAATGAATACAGGGGGACCACTGTACAGCCAGAAACAGCGGATTTGCTATGAGCAACCGAATCCAATAACTACAGTGGCTTGCTTGCATTTCAACCATCATATGATAGTCAAAACTTACCGTAGTTATGTACAAATGACGTTAAAAAGAATAGGACTCATACATTTTTATTACTATATCCTAATTTTCTATGGAGAAAAGATTGGCAAGGGCATATAGTACTGCTAAATTTAAGCTGCTAGTTGTAGCTGAAGCTGAGGAAAGAATGGTCATCTGCTAACGACTATAATTGTGCATTGGCAACATGGAAACTTGAGTATATATAGCACCATCAAACTCAACCATAAACGAAATTTGAGAGAAATGGGTTTTAATCAAAACTATTTGGCATGAAAGAAAACATTTTACTGTGTTCACTCCGATAAAAGATAAATATGTAAAGCTCATAGTATTCTGATGAAGTCAAGTGAAAATATAGAACGCAATCTGTCAATTTCTTACGCAATAAACATGCCCTAAGCGCCATCTACTAACGAAAAAAAAAACTAAATTTCATTCACAACTGTGCGAATTCAAGTGATATTTTGACTTAAAAACACTTTGTATAACGTAAAATAACCCTGTCCCATATCAATAGAGTACCTTGAGATTTATTTACGCTAACTAGAAGCAAGAAAATCGCTCTGATTTGACTTCAGTACCGCAAAATAGACTTAGCTCACAATCGTCCTCAGCTGATTTGCAAACCAAAACATTGATTGCTATTTTTGTATTTTATAATAGAACAATAGTAATATGAAAATACATACATTATTATTGGATGCAGTGAAGTAAAGCATACTTTTTAGAAGACCCATGGAAAAGATGCATATTCATTATGTTTGTATTTTGTCAAACGATACTAGTATGTGAATATTACATACGCTAATTCTATATCTCATGTATGATGTGACCCCCCTTAAAATTAGTTCCAAAATTAGGTCTTCAAAAGTCGCATGATATGCGAGTACATGCAGTATGTATCAGACATGAGCAAAAAATTTTTAATGCTCATGGGGACTAAGATGACATTATTAAGTGGTCCGGACAAACCAACCATCGAAAAGCCACAGGTCTCATGATATGACCAATTCTTAGGCAACAGAAAACAGCACTCATCTCCTTGCCTTGTGAAGTCTACATCTAAACTTCCATATCTAAGTAGAAACAAAAAACCTTTGCCAAATAAGCAGCTTCAGGTAAAAACGTAACTTTGATCACAAACTACTGTACTAACTCCTATTGTTCTTGAAGCATTGCACACTGAAGTCCTGATAAACACAATCAACTTCCCAGTAAAAAGGGATAAGGTACATGAAAAGCTCAATACCAAACATGAACACAAACAACCATTACTTCACATACCAAATTTTATAAAACAATAAAATGGTGTTATATCCTATATACATATCAAAAAAGGCAGCCAGCAGAAAAGGATGGTACACACAACCAAAAAATTGGGTCTGCACAAGAAGAAGAAAACCAAACAATGAAACTGTATACTGCTATAGTAAAGAACTGCAGGCCATTTACCAAAAAAGTTAAAGTAAGGTAGGAGGATTACAGAATACTTAGAGGAGGAAGAAGATAATCAGTCTTCTACCTCTCAAGAAAGGGCAATTGCTGAAAGACAAGTAAATAGCAGAACAGCTAAATTACGCAATACAAAAACTAGTTAAGTGAAAATGAAGGAGAAAAGGTCTGGGGCACAAGGTCCATTACTGGATGACAAACTCATACCAAAGATAAGGTCAGAACAAATGGCAAATCAGGTAAAAAAAAGGATTTTCAATTAAATTCATACTGAACACTACTCCTCAAGAGTGCCGCTCTGTTGTTTTAGAGCAGATTTTTAAGAATCTAGCCTCCAACATGTGTTCAGCATCTCAAAAGCTTTAGTGCACTGGAAAACATTTACATCATAAAGTAAGCACCCTGTACATGGACCTGCTGAAGGCAGATCCTTGTGACCAGGCAGAGAAGAACAAGGTTTAGGCAGGTCCATGTGACCAGGCAGAGAAGAACAAGGTTTAAAGAACGAAGGCCCCAAACAGGAAAATGATTACTGAAAAAGTTGACCAAACAAACAAAAGGCCATAGGTGGCATAGAAAGCTTTAATGCCTAGGGACCTCAACGTGGCAAAGCCTAACTTGACCTAACCTTCTGCCCCCACTAAAATGGAATTATCTGTTTATCATGAATTATCTGTTTCTCATGTGTTCTTTTGTCCTTCAAGATACTTCAGGACCGCTCAAGAGTCAAGTGATTCAGTCTGGGTGAATCAGTAATATAAATAAAAAAATCACAATTTCTTGGTAATTTGTATTTTTCCTAGCTATACTTACCTCGAACTACTTCAATAGGAGAACCTGGGATATCATCCAGGTACTGACCAGAAAAATCCAGTTATCCCCTCCTCACCAAGCCACACATGGCGGATGGATACATGCCCCAGAGGTCAACAGCCATGCGACATGAGCCAAGGGTTGCCAGTGCTTTCCACCTCCTAATATCTCCTGCCATAATAAGGTACCAGGGGAAGGCTGGGAGGGAATAATGAAACCTTCAGTAATTTGTGGTAAGTACCATAGCTAGGAAAAATACAAATTACCAAGAATTTGTGATTTGTTCCAATGCCATCTACTTACCTCGAACTACTTTAATAGATTTATCCCTTAGGAGGTGGGGGGTAGCTTATGGAATCCAGCCCACCGTGACCCGACGTGGGGAGCAAGTGTTGACAGCCCAGCCCTGCTCATTAGAATGCATGGGGCTGGGAGACTCCTTCCATGGTATTGGTTGGTAGTGGGAGAGGGGGATTCCAGAAAATTCAACAAAATAAACTATGGGTTTTGTCCAGGTCCTTCTCAAGTTCATAAGGCCTCAAGGCTTACCTGAAGAACTCGTTGGATCCCTTGTGTACCTCGCGGTACGTCCGAGGCGAAGGGTGAAAGAGAGGGGGGAAAAAAAGGGTCACACATTCATACTGCCACTGCCACTCACACTCTTCCTGAGTCCTATGCTCGGTGGTGGGTTAGACCTGTTGCTGGGCCACCTCCACCAGCCCAATCAAGAATGCATCCAGTGACTTGCGGGTGCAATCCCTTAAGTAGTGGGCCATGAACATGGACTGTCTGTTCCACACCCTGGCCCTCAAGATCAGGTTGACTGCAAAGTTCTTCAAGAAGGCTAAAGAGGTGCCTATGCCTCTGATCACGTGGGTTTGGTACCCCGCGGGAGAGGTTTACCCACTCCTTCGTAAGCCCTTCTGATTGTCTCCCTTAGCCAGAAGGAGATCGTGTTCCTCGAGACCGCCTTTTTCACCGAGCCTGTGGACATGAACAGGCTCCTAATACCCGGCCTGACCTTAGCTGTTCTACTGAGGTACTACCCCACCGATCTGACTGGGCATAAGAGGAGATCCAGTGGGTCTCCTAAAGTCGCTAAGGCCAGAATCAAGAACTCTCTGAAACTGAAGTCTGAAACTGCAGGATTCTGGTTCTTAGCTACGAAGGAGGGAACATAACGAAAGGTGAGATCCTTCCACCCCCTCAAGTGGGTAACCTTGTAAGCCAACCTGTGCAGTTTGCCAACCCTTTTGCCAGAGGCCAGGACCAGAAGGAAGACTATCTTCAGGGTCAACTCCCTGTCAAAAATGTCCTTCAGAGGCTTGTAGGGGGGGGGCTATTCAAGGAATCCAGGACACTCGCAACGTCCCATTGAGGGGCACGCATCAGACTCGGGGGGCACAACTGTTTGAACCCTTTGATTTACATCGAGAGCTGCCTGGAATTCCCCAAGTCCACGCCCTTCAGAAGGAAGACCTGCCCAAGGGCCACCCTGACCCCCTTCATGGCTGCACCTGAGAGGCCTTTGTCAAGTCTCAGGTGTACTAGGAAGTCTTCTATCTGTGGAATTTTGGCTTGCAGGGGCTTCAGGCCTCTCCCCCTGCACCAATTCCCATTTGACCTGATAAATAGGGGAGACTGCTCTCTTAGAGAAGCCTTCCTTACTCAAGAGCCACTCAATAGTCTCCACCCGTGAAGGGAGAGGGCTTGGAGCCCTTCATGAAACCTCCCGAAGACCGGACCGGTCTGAGGGGGAGCTCCCAGGGATCTTGCACTGCCAGACCCTGGAGGCCCGGAAACCACTCCCTGTCTGGCCACATGGGGAGCTACCAGGGTCAGATGGATGCCCTTTGCCCACCTTAGCCAGTTCACCACCTGCCTGATCACTCCGAAGGGCGGGAATGCGTACGCATCCATCCTGTCCCACAGGTGCTGGAAAGCGTCCTCCAGTGCTGCTGCTGGATCTGGCACTGGGGAGCAGAACACTGGCAGTTTGGCATTCAACCTTGTTGCGAACAGGTCCAGGGAGGGGGAACCCCACTTTTCGATCAGTTCCCTCTCCACCTGGGAATGCAAGGACCACTCCAAACCTATCACTCGTCCTTTCCTGCTTGGGCCATCTGCCATCACGTTTCTTTTCCCAGGAATGAACATTGTAGTCAAGTGTCATTCCAATCCCTTCGGCCCACTCCAGGATTTCCTCTTTTGAGTTCGCACAGGTGATGGGACCTCACACTGCCCTGCTTCTTGATGTAAGCCACCACCGTGGTATTGTCACACATCAGTGCCACTGCCCAGTTTGTGATCATCTGCTCGAAACCCTTCAAGACCCGCTGGAAAGCCTGAAGCAGAGGGTCGTGAACTGGAATGTCTCGCCCTCCCACCTTATCCGCAAGTATTTCCTGCTGGATGGGTCATGAAATCCCTTCCCTCAAGGCAGCCAAGATCTACCTCGGGGTCTCCATCTTGGAGGGTGTCTTCAAGATGGTGTTCAACATCGAGAGGTCTATGAACAGTCTCCACCCCCCGGAGGCCTTCTCCTCCAGATAAAGGTGGCTGAAGAACCCGGCGGAGTTGTCCCCCACCTGTTGGAGGGCTCCCTTCTCCAGCAATGACCGGACTTCTGACCGCAAAGCCTCCCCATGTCGGGAGTCCCAAGGCAGAGATGAGTGAATCTCCAGTTCCCCGGTCAGGGGAGGCCTGAACGGTCCGAGCAGCAGTCATGGGACACGTCGGGACCGCAGCCGGCACCACCGGAACCAGAGGGGGAAAGGCCAATAGGGCAACAGCACACCCCGCCCATGGGACCATCATGGGATCCACATGATGGGGTGAACATCGAGGGACCGCCTGGCCAGGGAGCAGGGCCGCCGATGACAGTGCAACCCGTCACGGCAGCTACCGCTCCTACTCTGACCCTCCGATCACGGCTACAACAGGGTGAGCGGGAGCCACGGTTAGAAGAGATGGCCGAACGGGCCCTACTCCTCCTAGCACAGCGCCGCTTCTTTGCCCTGCACCTCCTCCAGTGGAAGGCCTCATGCAAGGAAGAGTAGTCTGACGACGAAGAACACTTTGGAGGAAGAAACTTTCCTCTTCGACTTCTTCCTCTTCTTGCTGGGTCTGGCCCAGGGGGAAGCTGCTAGGCCCTGAAGCCTAGCCTGGACAAGGGCCACTGCCACCAGAGGCACCCCGCCCCCGGGGAGCAGAAAGGACTGCTGGCCCACCACATCTAGCTGGAGCTGCGGGGACATGCCCCAGAACGTAAAGTCCTCTTCTCTTAGCGGGGATCTGAACAGGGTGCCGGTCCAAGACCGGGTCTGTCACTCTGAGGATCCCATCAGTTCCCGCTGCCTCCAAGGGACACCATACAGTTCTAGGGACGCGAACAGGATCCTCAGCGAAGCGGAAGGCAACACGCTGGTAGAGCTGGTCGGCCCAAGGGTCGGGTCCACCGACCCAGAGCTCAAGCCCGCTACGGGGGCTACTTCCAGGCACATGGGAACTGCCGCAGGGGGAGCCGGACCAAGTAGCCCAAGTAGAGTACCCAACGCTGCCCATGTGGACAGCATCTCGGCCGACGGCATACCCTGCAGCTTGAAGCGGTTCCACACCTCTTTCAACAGATCCTCGTCCCGTGGCAGGGCAACTACCTGGACGGGTATAGAAATGAATGGATCTTCGGGCTCTGCAATGGGCAGAGACCCAGCAATGGACATACCTAGATCCCCACACTGGGCGGGGACGGGGGAAGACTTCGGGGGAGAAGATGGCGACGGGGCCGGTCTGGCAGACAAAGGCTCTGCCGAACGCTACTTCTTTGAGAGGGACTTGTCCTTTTTAGTCTTCTTCCTCTTTGTGGCCAACTTAACCCAATGTAAAGGGGGCCAATCCACACACTCCTCGCATGTGGAACCTGCGAGCACAGACCGCCACGACACTTGGTACACAAAAAATGAGGGTCAACTGCCAACGTGGACAGGAAGGCTTCACAAGACTTCATCTCCGAAGGGCCTGGGCACCGACGTTGAGGGGGCTCGGACTCCATCGAGCAAAGGGCGCACACACACAGACACATAAGGGAGGGAGAGACTAACTCACAAAAAGAAAGGGAAAAGTTTAAGATCAGGTCGATACCGCAAAAGATGAGCTGATACGTGTTAATGGGTCAGTGACCAGGAAAGCACTAGGGACCCCACTCAGGTCGCATGGGCATTGACCCCCAGGGCATGTATCCTTCTGCCATGGTGTGGCTTGGTGATGGGGGGATCGGATTTTTCTGGTCAGTACCGGGATGATATCCCAGGTTCTCCTATTAATGTAGTTCGAGGTAAGTAGATGGTGTCAGAACAATTATAAAATTATAGTAATAATACTGCAATGGGTACTGTAATGTTAAATTGTATTTCATTAGGATACAAATTATTAGTCTATCCCTAACATAAAATGTCCTCTAATATAATCTCTTAAATGAGTAAAATTAGTCTCAAATACTCAACTATTTTTAACTCAAAAAATCATTAAGTCAGTCCTTTATAATGCATAAACTTATTTTGGCACCTGATTCCACTTACTTGTGTAGTATAAAACTCACTTGTAACACACACTAAAGCCAGATTGAAGTTGATAAAAATTTAATGAATTTTACCTAAACCTTACATTATTTTTTCTACTATATAAAAAACATTTTACATCTGGCTTTCCATGTAAAAGATTAAGACTTGAAGTTTAGTTCTCTGCTCTCTCCTATCCTATGTACTTTCTGCCTTAATTTCCGACTACTTCACAGTTTTTAACAATGACCTATCTTCATATTTTGATAGGTCTTTGTAGTGGTCTTCATCCTGTTGCTTCATTATTTACCCCTACCTCCTCATCATGTACTTGACCATTTCAATCACTGATCTTGGTCTTTAAGACTGACTGGCTACTTTCAACAAATAAATATTGGCTTTGTAAATTTTTTCACCAAATATTTCAGTACGCTTACAAGATCTGTAGAATTAAATGGTTTGTTTGTTCATCACCCACGAAAAACAATCCCAACACCACTGCTTAAAGCCAAACTATCACTAAAACAACACCCCAAAAGCCCAAGGCATGCTTTTCTGGCCTACCTGCTCGGGCTTCAAATTCTGACAGTTTCCCCTCTCTGATCATCACCCGTTCCATGTTCTTACGCATTATCGTTGCTACCTGTCAGTGCGCAAGAGACAGTGAACGACCTTTACTAAATAAATGAATGTACAATACAATGCTGATGGTAAGGTGGCACTTGGATCAATGTTATGTGTGACACTGTCACCATATCCCTTCCCAATTTACATATTACATCAAGTCTCTACTTCATTAGCAAAGGATTGTCAAAATGTTTCAACAAATGTCATTGCATGCTCTCCTGCATGAAAATTAACAATATCAAAACTACACATAATATAAAAAAAAAATCATAAGGCATCATTAATGTAATGCTGATATTTTACTTTCTATTGTCAGTCTTCACCAAAAATGAAGTTCTGAGCTGGAATAAACACTTCAAGTTAGTAGATACTGGGATATTGTTCAATTCCAATTCAACCTTATAGATTGTTGGACAGCTGCTTTCCATCTATTACATAAAAAAATTGTTTTTAAATAGAAGCAACTTCAGACTAACATCCAGAATTTCTTAATACTTAAACCAAGTTATCTACATACATACCAGAATACCATACTACTGTACTCATATTTTCAACAGATTGAATACTACTCACATACACACACAACAATAATCGCTCGCAGGTAACACACACATTCATGTCAACGACACACTCAAAGGTGAAACTAGAATGATTGGTATGTATAAGAAAAAGAATGAAAACATTTAAATTTCATAAGCAAGACAACCTTGAAGTCTCTGATGTCTCCTCTCCACATCAAGAGGACACTTTATCCTACCTCATCTACTTGTGCTTGCGTCTGTTGCAGTCTTTTGGATGCTGCTATCTGCTGTGGTCCGCGTGGTCCCCCTACAATCTCCCCATTTTCCCCCGTGGGAGGGGCCTCCCCTGGAGCAGCCCCAGGCGCTGCTGCTGCACCACCCTCAGTCGACCTAACAATGCAGAAGAAGAATTAGATCGAAATCTAGAGTATTTTGTTCTTTACACTTTAGGTCTTACACCTCACCTTTTTTATGTCCCCAAACAAAATTATGTGTAACCTGACAAAGGCCATGATTTGGGGAGCCATTGGTAAAAATGTTCCATAACAAAAAAAAAAGCATGACAAATAAAGTGGAGCACGCAAAGGATTATGAAAGGTAGCTATTATAGTCATAATATACAGTATACTAAGCTTAAAAGGTAGCTATTATAGTCATAACACACAGTATACTAAGCTATTACAATAGTATAGTCATAATACAGTACAGTATACTAAATACAAAAAATTATTAATAAGGGAAAGTTATAGCAGTATAAGGTATCCTAAAGAATTACCTACAGACTGCATGTTTTAATTCAATCAATAATTTTTTTTAAATCACAAATAAATCATATACTTTAATATAGAACAGAATTATTCCACAGAAACACTGTCTAGCTAAACCAACTTTACAGATATCGAAAAGAAAGACCCTACTGCACATGGTCAGACCATTGTCCAGCATCCCAAAAGGCCTCCAAGCATTTCTCCTAGCCAAGTTCAATCAAGAAAATGTGAGGGGAAGCAAGGGGGACATTATCAGTTATGATAAATTGAGGTTGTAAACAAACATGCCTCCCTGTAACATGAGAGAAGAGTGCAACATAAGTCTGCTCAGTGTAGAAACAGACATGAACAGGCATAGTGGATATTTCATCTATCAAGATCTACCCAGGCTGGGAAATTTCTGAAGAGAATGAGACAATTTATGATTATGTACTGGAACACTATTTCCTAAAAAAAAATCTTCCTTCACTTGTGGATACAATGCACACCCTTTGCCAAACTCACTCACTTTACAGTTGAGTTTTGCAGAGTGAAAGGTTCAGATAATTGTCACTTGACTACTAAAATTTGACTATTACATGAAAAAAGAATATTAGTGAAAAAATATGACTGTGACAAAAAGAAAATTGCAAAGGAAAATCTGACTGGGGAAAACTTTGCCAATAATACTTTACTGCAATAAAATTTTGACAACATTATTTTATGTTTAACATGCATTTAACATTCATATACATACACTTCTTTTCATTTTGTAAAATAGGTAAAGAACAATTCTGTTGTATATTGGACAGTTGTGCTTGACCACTTCTAACCCTAGAGTATCTAGCAAAGACTATGGATGCCCAAATGTATGGCCAGGCATACTTCACATTTAGTTGTGGCACCATACAGTCTAACTATTAAGTGCTCTCAATGAGCAGTGCATGGAGGAGTTTAATGAAGTTTACAATTAGCAAACAGGTTTCCACGGTGTTTGAATGAGTTGCCCTCATTCCCTGCTTACTGACAACTAAACCTTCAGCTCTATCATTCATGTTTGCTTAAAGCAAGGTTACTAGAGTAGAGAAGCCCTTAAGTGGCTGACGAGGATTGTCGAGTACAAGTAATTTTTGAAGGGTTTCCCCTACACAGAACAAAAGGAATCAGGACAAGATAAATAAAATCAATAATCCTTGAAATACTTACTTATGCCCCTTTCACATGCACAAATGCACTGTCAACTATTTATACTGTAACCATGATTTGTATTCTCCATTTCTCTTTAAAAAAATCTGAATACAATCATCTAATCTAATTAATATTAATATAAGGGACATGACCCGCTCCCAATTCCCACAATTCCGCCATCCAATAGATCCATTTAAAAAGCCATCTTGAGGCCATTTTGGATTTCTTTGGCTCAGTTATTAGTGATGGAACTGCGGTCTTTCAGTTATTAGTGCTGGAACTGCAGTCTTTCGTAGTAATGAACCAATTGAAAACTATTTAAAGCACTATTCTGTGAAATTCTGCAGGGAGCCTAATGTCCCCAGGTCCAAAGAGAAGCCCTTTCTGGGCTTAGGCAGGCTACCTGGGGAACTCAGGTGTGCAGGTTAAACCAAGGATGCCCTCCACACAACTTCTAGTAACTGGTACCAGAAAATCAAAGACATGTCTTCTTCAAAACTCCAAACCTTTCTTCAAAACTCAAAACGGTTAAGATAATCAAGACCCCCACACTTCTTACCAAATACCAATCAAAATAGTTGAAAATACAGGAATTTCATAAACTCAATATAGACAATACTGTACAACCCAGAATAAGACAGTGTCAGGTACACAAACCATCTGCAAATTACATGCAAGATGTTGTTATTACTGTATAAATATTTAGTAGTTAAACAAGATCAACACTTCACATTTTCACTTTCAAAAGGCTGGAGTGAAGGATCGTTCATAAAAATGAACACAATGAAGGATCGTTCATAAAAATGAACACAAAATTTCACCATGATACAAGCTAAAGTAGTTGGAGAGCTATCTTGGAAAACATCAATAAAAACTGTTATCTAAAATTTTATTCCACATTGGTTACTTCAAATTTGGATGCTCCATTTTCTCTTGACTATAAAAAGATCCATGTGTAAGTATTGTGCAAACATAAGTGTTTGCATTTAAGCAGAAACATGTTAAAATAAAACTAAGATGAAAGGCCTAAAAAAGTTTTGATAAGTAATCCTATTGCCAATTCTTAGGAGTTCAGAATGATGCTCCCTCATACAAGCTATAAATATACATAGACAACACTATTTCTCTAACATTGCAAATACGACCTGCACACTGAAAAATATTGGTGGAAAAGCAGGGTTTTCAGAGCATGCAGACTATTATAGTTATTTCAGTCTTGTGAAACTAAAATAAAATAAAACTAAAATAAAATAAAATTAGACAACATACTTTGTAATGATCTTAATGCACATTGCATAGCAATTAAAAATGACCTTTATACCTATTTCAAACCCTCCGATATCAAACCCTCAATATCGGAAGTATCAGCAGCAAAGATGTTTTCATAATAAAACTAATATTGCGATACTTACCTGAACACCTGAATTGGGCCTGGTCACTGACCAGCCCAAACTATATCCCCACATATTTACCCACCAAGTGGGTAATTTCAACTGTCACCGTTACCAACGCTGCAAGTAAAATCTAGTCAAATGAGTTACCTGTTACCATTGGCAATGCTGGTGCAAGTACCGGCCACCACAGGCCTGTCTCCTCAGTTGAATCATTCACTATCAAACTGAAGTGGGGAGGAGGGTGGGAATCATTCAGGTGTTCAGGTAAGTATTATAATATTAGTTTTATAATGAAAACTTCATATTGGAATACACTCCCTGAACACCTGAATTAGCCCGATTAACAAAATTTTAATGGCAGTGGGATCAATCTAATTCAGCCTGACCTGTCCACAGAGCGTATGCAGGTAACTCCTAATCAACCTACCATGTATAAATGTATGTATCCTCACCTAGTCATCTAACTCAGTAGGTGAGGATATTTGTAAAGAAAGCACTTCAACGTCAGTGTTGAGTCTAAGGTACTGTCTGAGTCGAGAAGTACCTCCCAAGTGGTAAGCTATACTTCTTATTCATGGAGGTAAAAACAAATCTCCTCACCTAGTCATCCAACTCAATAGGTGAGGATGCTTGCAAAGAAAGTACCTTACCGTCCAAGGTACCGCCCGAGTCCGAAGAACCTCCCATGTGGTAAGAAGTTGTAGTTATTCCAATATGACTACCAGGATCTGCCTAACCTCAAGGGCCACTCAGTCTAAGCTTGACCAACAGAAACACTCAAGTTCATTTAGACTATCACTGCCTACCTAAACTTTTAACATCCTAACTCTACCAAGCCAACTAGAAAACTGAGTTACCGCAACGCCAAGACCCAGCAAGTAACCTTTCTCTGAAGAAACTGAAAATCCCTAAGGTAGAGTGTTGTGAAAATCCACACCAACTCTCAAGTAACTGCCTACATGATCGCCAACACCGAAAAATTCCCCCCAAAAGCCGAATGGGACAAGGCCTCCGACTGGCTGTGAAAGGTGTCTTCCAAATACAAGCCTCACGATCTGTAACCCCTACCACACGATTCAACGAAGGAACCCAAGAGAGAAGAGCCTCAACAGACTCGTAAACTGGAACTTGGACACACAGAAGGGTTACCCAGTGCCTCATACAGAACACTCCCAATTAGAAACAAGGTTGAATCCAGTTTAATCGGCCCCAAAGTGATGCTAGCCTAGAGTCGTCTTCCTCAAAAACTGCCCGACTTGGCCGAAACCAGCTCAGCTTACTTGATGTTTAGAGACTAATGGTTTAGTTGAATACAACATATCAAACATTGCTTGAATTAACTGTGAGATTCCTCCGGAGCCTGGACTGCGGAAAGAGAGAATGGACAAAGTCCACCATCAGTTTATACAAACTTTCCTTCACCGGAGAAACAAAAACCCACAACTAGTACTCGATTCTCTCTTCAAAGGGAATCATCTGTCAGACCTGTCCAACTGCACCGGAACAGGAAAAGGAGAAAAACCGAACCCCCACAAGAACAGCACCCAAGAACCTGGAACTTACTACACCTGGCTGCTCGATACCAAACTGACATATGTGATCCCATCATATCTGAGCCAACCAATCCGATTGTGCAACAATATATACCAACAAGACAATGATAAACTCCTGAGCAAGTCATACGCGACTGCAAAATCCCGCACCCCCCCAAGACACGATGACGTAACACCTGTCAAACCGCAAGTCCTGTAAGAACTAAATACTATGACATACCCTTGAGCTAGTCTCACTCGACTGCGCATACCCTCACTACCCAGTGACGATAACGTTACACCTGAGCCAAATATACCTTGGCGATGAATGCCCACCCCAACGGGTCAACCACACACTGTTGCTCCAAATGGGTACCAACCAAGACGATGACATAACCTTGAACCAGTCTCACTCAAACGGCGAAACTCCACACCAGCCAGTGACCATGACACGACACCTGGCCAATTACAATGGGCGAGAAACACCCCCTCCTAAGAGCGAAGAGGTCGCAAACCACGACCCAACTAACGCCTGTTACACCCATACTAAACTTGGACAGGAGTCCGGAGCTGAAACTATATTGATCACGTGAGGGAAGGAAAGTACTCCCGGAAACTGTGGAACCAAGGCTAAACCCACATTGAACCACTTGAAGGAGGAACAGAAAAAGCCAGAGGAAAAAGTTGAGAAATAAGCAGGAGGAAAAAAGAAAAAGGAAGTCACACTATGAGTAACCACTGGAGCACCTAACGCCGACATTGTGCAGGTGGAGAACCAACTATGCAGCACATATAGTGCCTTTAATGACAGGTTACTAACTGTGGAACCAATGGGAGCCACAGAAGGAAACTACCAGCTACCCTAACGAAAGGAGGCCGAGGGCACAAAAGGTACTAACTATGGTGGAAACGAACTGCCAACGGCCATAGCCCCCGCAACCACGGTAAGCACGTTACATCTCAAACACCCGAGTATAAAAATGGGAACCGAAGAAGGAAGATAACTAACTACCTAACTGAAAGGAGGGGCTGAGGACACAACCGGTATTGATACAGTCAACGATGGCATAGATGAATCGCCAACTGCCGTAGCCCCACAAGAACTACGGAGGACACATTACATCTCAAAACAAGTAAAGGATGAAAATACGGAGTTGTGGAAGACTACGCAACCACCTATGAAACATCCAGACCAGCAGCCTTAGCACTACAGGACCCGTGGAAGGTGCTAAGAAGACAGCCCCGCCAAAATTACTTCCTTTAACCCTGGAGAGAGAGAGAGAGAGAGAGAGAGAGAGAGAGAGAGAGAGAGAGAGAGAGAGAGAGAGAGAGAGAGAGAGAGAGAGAGAGAGAGAGAGAGTATCAAAACCCCAAATTTCAGGATGAAATAATGAAAACTCTTTGCTCCAAAGAGACCTCCAAAGAATGACCAGATAAAGAAGATTGTGTAACACAAAAGACATTGGCAGAAGTTTTAGAAGAAAAATGGGAGAGAAAGAAACTAGACACACTTGTTCCGCATGATAATCTTGACAAACATCATTAGAAAGCTCAGGAAAATTCTTCAAGACGTGATCGTGAATACACTTTGTATTCAAGCTACTGTAATTTGTCTAACGATAATTCAATTTTACGATGGGGTTAGTACTTAAAATCAGCTAGTACTACTACAATTTGAAAATAAGTCTTTCTATATCTTGTGTTCAGCTGGCGCAGGCAGCAGCGTGCAGTCAGGCAGCAAGATATAGTTGGGTTTAATATGTTATTGTTATAATACAATTAAGTTTGTTCATACTTACCTGGCAGATATATATATAGCTGTATTTTCCGAAGTCCGACAGAATTTAAAAATTCGCGGCACACGCAGTGGGGCGGCCAGGTGGTAGTACCCATTCCCGCCGTGGGAGGCGGATATCAGGAACTATTCCCATTTTCTATTCATATTTTATCAGTGCCACTGTCTCCTGAGGGGAGGTGGGTGGGCACTTTAATTATATATATCTGCCAGGTAAGTATGAACAAACTTAATTGTATTATAACAATAACATTTTGTTCATGAAACTTACCTGACAGATATATATATAGCTGAATCCCACCTTCGGATGGTGGGAAGAGACAGAATAGGATTTTTTGGGAAACTAAATTAAGTAGATGATATACATCTTGGTTCCTCACCTAGTAGCATAGCCGACTTCGTGATTACTGTCACCAAAGTCTGCTTCTGCGTTACTAGAGTTGCCAGCGAGGTAGAGACCTGTAATGCTGGTGCGCTCTAGATGATCTGTCAACGGGGACGTGACCACAATGTGACTAGACCCTATGACCATACTTCTGAGGGCACCGAAGCTAAAACCACCACCTGACCTAACCTATCAAAGTTAGTTCCATAACTTCTAGGCTAAGAAAAAGGAACGCGCCTCAAGCGACCAACCCTTCAAAGTTAAAAGCACACCTATCCCTTTTCTATAGGATAGGATTCGTGTTGCTTCCTGCCCCCAATAATATATCTACGGAAATGTATGGTCCTAGCGACTTACAGATCTCAAATGTCGTCTTCACATCCCGTCGGGAGTGTGAAGCGAACACAGAGTTGCTTCGCTAAAGCGTGGCACTCAGGATGTTACTGAGTGTCATGCTCTGTTGAAATGCTTCCGAGGCCGCGCCCTCACCTCTTGAGCATTCATATTAAGAAAAATCTCAAATCTTTATGCAAACATAATGAATGAGACCTCTTAAAAGAACTCCTTGGCTATAATGCCAGGGTGTTCTTGGACATGAACCAGTCTGGTCTTTTACGGAACACCGCAGATTGTCGGGAGTGTGAGGCGAACACAGAGTTGCTTCGCTAAAGCGTGGCACTCAGGATGTTACTGAGTGTCATGTTCTGTTGAAATGCTTCCGAGGCCGCGCCCTCACTTCTTGAGCATTCATACTAAGAAAAAATCTCAAATCTTTATGCCAACATAATGAATGAGACCTCTTAAAAGAACTCCTTGGCTATAATGCCAGGGTGTTCTTGGACATGAACCAGTCTGGTCTTTTTACGGAGCACCGCAGATTGTCCGTTGACCTTGACTTTCTATAGTTTTATCAGGATAAAACTTGAGAGAGCCTACAGGGCACAGGACTCTAATGCCCTTGCCCAATAAATTGTGCCATACCCTTGGTCTCCAAGCCTTCGGGTCAAGGGTTAGACAGGTTTTCGTTCTTATCAAGAACGGAAGGCTTAGAGGACAGACCGCATTATGTCTTTAAAGCCAAAACCTCTGATGATGGCTAAAACCTCACTAACCCTCTTTGCCGTGGCTAGAGCGGTTAGAATATTAGCCTTTCTGGTCACGTGTAATAAGTTCGCAGAAAGGATAGGTTCGAAATGCTTTTGGCATCAGAAACTCAGACTACGTCTAAGTTCCATGCCGGAACTTTGATCCAGAGCTTTCAAGATCTCCACAGACCTCAAAGATCGTGAAGCTTTGTTGTTTGACAGAACCGAATCTCTGAGCCTAGAGGCCGTCAACAACAATTTGCATATTCTACAATAGTTAGGACTTCTAGCTTACTCATACTTCAGACGGAAAGATAGAACCATAAGGAAATTCACAGAGGTCGAGTTGGAGGAATAGTCATTTCCCTTCACTTACTCCAGAAACGGCCTCCTCCGATTGAACACTGAAAATAGGCAGCACTGCTTTGCCTTGGCCAAGAGACTGCCATCTCTTGAAGATCTTATCGCTATGTACCGTTGAAGACGAAGGTAGATATTGAATGCAACCTACGTCTTCACAGACGAATCGAGAGAAAGATTCTCAAGATTCTGAACCTGTGCTTACAAATGACTGAAAACGCTAACCGCTATTTCATTGCTGTCCGGTGAGAAGTCGTAGTTGCAATGAAAGCGGGGCGTTCTTCAGTAATGAAAACACAGGGAAAGCCGCCTGAAGAACTGCTTCTCATGGGCTGAACATTTGGAAGTAGAGCTGTCAGGTCGGAGAGTAGGCGATGTCTTTATGACATATCTGTTAATTCGGGATGAACAATGAACAATTGTACACCTACGAATATGAGATATTTCACAGACAAACTCAGATGTCTGTAAAATCATTAGCATTATCAGTGCGATGCAGCGGGAGACTTGTCCAGACTTCTGTTACCGTGCGGTAAACAGTAAAACGAATAAGTCTAAGATATCTCTGTTGAAAATTCTCACAATATCGAAGGCGATGGAATCTATCGTCACAGCAGTAGATGGTCCTTCATAATTGCGAGAATCCCCTTTAATCAGAGACCTAAGTCCAAGATTGTTGGGCAGAGATAGGTTCGGTAGTCAATCAAAGCAGGGGAGAGAGAGAGACATAAACAACCGTGCATCTCGGAGGCCCAGCTGATACTGAGCGGCTATCAGCCTGGCACAGGCAGTTCAATACGCAGTAGCAGAGCCTGAGCTCCCGCTGACTCGTCATCCTGAGTTGCCAGGTAATCCATATCCCACAAAGGAATGCGTTCGGCTAGAACCACCGAGCATAAAAGATATGCTCGAGCAATTATATTTAGGCGAAACGAATTTCGGTAAATATAAAAGTTGAAATGGTGTTGTCGTGACAAAACCATAAGAATATAAAATTGAAACAAACTCCTGGGAGGTAGCAGGCAACCCCGAGTTGCAGTTCAATTAGAATACTTCTCGTCTAAGTCGCAATCCGTTAGAAAAAACTAGGATATGCGCCTACCCCTAGGACCATTCAACTGCTTAGTAGAATCATCATGTCGCGAGGTTAATATACGTAGTATATTTATAGGATTCTGAACAACGATCTCCATCCTAAATTCTTTCCTTCAAGAAAACAATATAAGGATTGGAGATCGACCACCTTCGATCTCTATCAAAGAGAGTGAAGGAGAAGTCTTCCTCGAAGGAAAGCTTCAATGGTGACAGAAATACTAACTGGCTGAGTTGCCAGCTACTCCCTTTACGAATGAATAGGTATGATATCGAGCAAAAAGAAACTCTCAAGCAGGCCTATTTAAACGAAACAGAATTCGCTAAATACAGAAGCTGAGTTGGTGTTGTCGTAACAATACCTGAAGAGTTGTTCTTCCTCCGAAAACTCTTGGAAGGTTGAAGGGAGTGTCAAATAAATACATTAGAACAACAGTTCTTTCGGCTCTAATCCGCAGAGGTAAATACGATATGCGTATATGACTCGACCCATGCGTTAGCAAAATGACGCACAGATAAACTACGTAAGTATTGTAGTAATTTGAACCTCGAATTCTCTACTACATCTCTTTCCTGGACGAGGAAGAGAGAAAGAAAGGAAAACGACTGTCCACGTTCTAATGAACGAGACTTTTAAAAGATCATCAAGAGAGAACCGTGGATCGAAAAAGACCGTTCAATGTTCTTATGATATTGGACAAAAGACTTTCTGGAAAGTCTACAAGTCTTTCTCTTAACCCCGGATGAGCCTCTGAAAATGAATGAGAGCTCTTCCGAAATTTGTTAATGAGTTTATCCGCTTAAACGATAAAAACGTTAAAATCTATGTCAATGAGAACTACCCCATTTATGAGGGGTCCCCCACCTAAATGACAATGGGGAAAACGTCCTGATTGACAAAACTATTAGCACTTTGCTAATAGGGGAAAACCCTTTAACATGACCGAAAGTCACCCAGGAATTCGAGTATATAATCTTCCCGATTCTCAAAGAAATCGATGAAGAGGAAAGAGGGATAGAAGAAAAAATTCGGGTATGTCTCTCCGCTAACTCCGAATCCTTTAAAAATTTCTGTAAAGAAATGTCTTCAACAGCAAATAAGACGCCTTCAACAAGTCTTTTCTCTCGCAAAGCGTCCTGCCGAGCTTCCACCGAAGCGTCCTGGCGAATGTCCACAAAAGCGTCCTGCTGAGCGTCCTGCTGAGCGTCCTCAAAAGCGTCCTGCTGAGCGTCCTGAAAAGCGTCCTGCTGAGCGTCCTGAAAAGCGTCCTGCCGAGCGTCCTCAAAAAACGTCCTGCTTAGCTACGAGCGTGTCTGAGCAGAGAACACCAAGTCTTCTAACGACGTTTCAGAGAGGAACTCGTTGAGCGCCTTGATGCATGCAAGGCCCGCCAAGAGGCGTCCTGGCGAGCGACCTTGCCAACATCTCAATGTTATGACGAACCGCGTTTTGCGTATGACATTGAATATTTTTAAGGGACGTCCTCATGCGAGTCTCCCTGGAGAGCCGCACGCTGCTCCTGAAGTGTGTGAACACTAAAGGAAGACGTATGGCTTTCGTCTTCCGCAAGGTGCTTGTCGACCAGAGACATAAGTTGTTTGACTGTGCAAAGCAGCTAGCCGGCCGTCAAACTTATCAGCTTGCTTTATCGAAGTAAAGCGAACGTTACCTAACGTATACGGAGCGCAATGAGGAGAGGGGACGAATACTGAGTTGCTCCTCCAAAAGGTGGAATCAAGAATGTCCTTGATTACCATATTCTTTTGGAATGCTAGCGAGGTTGAAACAGATCTAACGTTCATGAGCGTTCACTCGCAGGAGGCTCAAATCATTCTTTTCTGGCAAGATGAATGGAACCTCCTTAATAAATGTATAAGTGATATATCATGAGCTTTCAGATATATGAGGCGTTCACTCGCAGGAGCTCAATCACTCTTCTGGGCAAGATGAATGAGCCTCCTTAATAATGAAATACATGATGTATACATGAGCGGTCACTCCGCAGGAGGCTCAAATCACGCTTCTGGCAAGATGAATGAGCCCTCTAATAATGTATAAATGATATATACAATGAGCGTTCTCGCAGGAGGCTCAAATCACTCTTCTGGCAAGATGAATGAGCCTCCTTAAATGTCCCTTAGAAAAAGAGCCAGTGCATTCTTCTAAAAGGGAAAAATGTGGTCTCTTTACTCTTTCATCCTCTCGTGACGAGAGAGAGGACGTGAAGCGTCCTCTTCTCTAAAGCTTCTTTAGGGGGCGCGAGTCCTTCGAGAGCTCCAACCCCTGTGTGGGGAGGACGCCTCGGAGGACGAGAAGCAATCCTTCAAGATTCGTGCCCGTGCTCGATCTTCGGCAGCCTGGGAAGCGACAACAGGACCTGACCGAAAGGAAGCCAGATCAGCATGAAAAACCCGTAACCCTCCTTCGGCTTTTGACATGCCCTCTCCCTGGTTTCCTGGGAGTCCGACAGAGGTCTAGGCCTAGAGGCGTTATGGGGCCGATCTGACGTTCCCCCCTAACGAGAGAGACGTTGAAAGCGTCCTCTCTTTCTAAAGCTTCTTAGAGGGCGCGAGTCCTTCCGAGAGCTCCAACCCTTGCGCGGGAGGACGCCTCGGAGGACGAGAAGCAATCCTTCAAGATTCGTGCACGTGCACGATCTTTAGCAGCCTGGGAAGCGTCAACAGGTTCTGCCGAAGGGACGCCAGATCGGTGGGGAGCCCCCGTAACCCTCTTGCGGCTTTCGACATGCCCTCTCCCTGAGTCCTGGGAGTCCGACAGAGGTCCAGGCCTAGAGGCATTATGGGGCCGATCTGACGCCCCTCCACAACACAAGGGACACTACACTTCACAACACTGAATGGAGAGCGAGCACTTTAGTCTAAGATTACTTGATGTAATCCTCTAGCAGACACTTCTTCTAGGCCCGTAAGCCATACCACAGGGTTAGGCAAAATAAAATCTACAGGAGGTTAGAAGGTTCATTATTTCTAACTTCTGTTTACTGTGGAGGAAAACTCCTGATTCTAACACGCTCTAAAATGCGTACATGAATCCTCCTTCTTCCGTAATCAGTCACACCTTACACTAATTACATTGAACTTATGCCAAGAAAACATGTAAACGTCATCTATACTAAGCGAGTGTCTACCGAATTTCGGTAGCCTCACCTTACCATGCAGACAACAAAGTCTGAAACTAGGCTAACTAGCTTCAGACATCAAAGTGCAATGAAAAAATTTACGCTAGCGTATGCCTAGCCACAAATCCAAGTTAATAATCGAAATAACAATTAGGATACTTAAGCGGCTAATGAAGTTTTCAAAATCCTAGGCGGAGGTCTGTAAACAGTTGTTTACCGACCGGCGACAGAAAAAATATGAATAGAAAATGGGAATAGTTCCTGATATCCGCCTCCCACGGTGGGAATGGGTACTACCACCCCTGGCCGCCCCCACTGCGTGTGCCGCGAATTTTTAAATTCTGTCGGACTTCGGAAAATACAGCTATATATATATCTGTCAGGTAAGTTTCATGAACAAAATAGAATTTAGGACAAAGGCCAAGTATTGGGACCTATGAAGTCATTCTGCCCTGAAAAGGAAATTGACAGTAAAAGTTAACAGGAGGAAAAACCTCTCTGTAGCACTATGAATCAAGTGTTAGGAGAGGTTGGAAAGTAAGATGAAGAGAATAGGAAAGGAGGAAAGTAAAAGGAAGGCGCAGAGAGAGAGAGAGAGAGAGAGAGAGAGAGAGAGAGAGAGAGAGAGAGAGAGAGAGAGAGAGAGAGAGCCAAATTACAATCGTCTAACTTCCCTACCTCCATAACTTTACACCATTTTCTAAGTTAATAAGTATTATCTTAACGATATATACTCATGTAACTGCATACAGCCATGAACAACCGAACGAGAAACTACTTTGTTTGCTAATACTACAATCAAATTCGATAGCAACAACCGTTTATTGTATTCAATCAGCGTACAACAGTAAACACTTACCATATTTATGTTATAAATGTAGCTGAAGCTGACAAGGTAATATTACGTACATGCATCAGCAACATGGATAAAACTCCTAAGCCTTTATATGAATTCAAACACAGCCGTGGTAAAAAGAAAACTACCAGCATGGAAGAGCTCATTTACTGTTGTTTTCACACCGACAAAAGATAAATAGTGCAAAGCTCATAATACAGATGAAAACGAGTGAAAACAAACAGAATTGATGAAATTTACGTAATCTATTAACGGAAGGAAAAAAAATAGTTTACCCCGAGACGTATTAGTCAAATTTGAACTTAAAAAATACATCGTTATACGAACAATCAGACTTTGTTCCATGTAAGTTAAGTATCCAGATATTCATTTATGCTAACTAGGAACAAAAACATTCGCTGCGACCAAGTGATATGGTTGCATCTGAAGTGAAGGAAACTGACTAGTCGGCATCATTGCCTGCCTAAGCCACGCCCCCCTACAACTGTGCTGTGTGTTGACGGCAAGATACGAAAACTTTTTAAATGGGGTCGGGCTAAATGACCAAAAGTTCGCCTGATGTGGGACTAATCCACACAGCATGGCAAACAAGGAACAATTGACGAGATGAGCCTGTGGTTAGTATTTGCACCAGCGTTGCCAACAGTAACAGGTAACACATTTGACTAGATTTTACCTGCAGCGTTGGTAGCACTGACAGTTAAAATTACCCACTTAGTGGGTAAATATGAGGGGATATAGTTCGGGCTGGTCAGTGACCAGGGCCAATTCAGGTGTTCAGGGAGTGAGTTGCAATATAAATATAAGGGTGCAAGCATTACATAATCTCTGAGGTATTTAGCAAGTTTATATATATACTACAGTTTTAAAATTAATGATACATTCAAGAACATTCAAGAAAACATAGAACTAAAAACCAATAAACAAGGCACTGAGTTATTATACAAACCCATACTCATGTACATAACTTACCAATATAGTATACAGTGCTTCTGCTAAACATTCTACCTGTGACTATGACAGTACAGATATTAGACAATAAACAATGCTATGCAATATAGTGCAATGAAAATTATACTAACACCTGTACTGTATAGCAAGTACAACACCATAACCAAGGACACAGAAATTCACTCTCACCTTTCAAAATATACATGCTCAAAAACTGCTTTCCTTACTTGCTAAATTTCCATTCCACATACAATAGAAGTAAACATATTCATGACAAAGTTCTTAAGAGTACCAGTAAATCTTTTATACTGTATATATTCCATAAAAGAAAATAGCCTTAATAATAAAAAAAAAAAGTAACATGCTTTCTGCAAGGTGCCATCTCAAAAGAACAAACTGACTTTGGATACAATTTCCAAATTACCCTCAAGCAAACTTGGCAAATATAAGTGCAAGTTATCAGCAAATCAGACAGAAGTCCCTATCCAGGAATTTCAGTTTTAAAGAATTCCACTTTGATGTCCAAGAAGACAAATATAAAATGTTGATAATAACTGCAGAAACAACCGATGTCTCCAAATCTTGGTGTAGGAATGCAGCTAAAATGTCTCACATAAGCTGTGTTACCTCATGAACAAAACTTACTTCTTCATGAGCCATTCAAAGAAAAGATGCTAACAACAAAACTTGTAAGAGAACTTCCAGGATTAATGCTATCAGCATTATGGCACTGTTTTGAAGTCTCCAATGTCTTTTATTGTCTCAAAATGCTACGTATGTCAAAACAAAATCCACAATCAGCTGCTACAGATGTGGTTTTTCAAGTTTTGTTCCTTTTATTTTATGATCAAGGATTTCAGTCAAAAATAAATTACTTTAAAGGCAAGACGGTTCATTCTATTCTGAGGGATTGAGTACACTCACTCCTCACCACCTTCGCCTTCTGGTTTGGCCTCTCCCTCTCCACCTTCTGCCTTTTCATCTTTCTTTTCTTCTCCTTCCCCTTCTTTAGCTTCTGTTTTTTCTCCACTTGCTGCTTCAGCAGGTTCAGCTTTAGGCTCAGTACTTTCATTTGTCTCAGTTTTCTCACTTTCAGACATGCTGAGCTATATTTGCAGTTCTAGGGAATAGAAACATTTGAAGATAACAAGAAATAATTGTCAATCACAGACAACAGGTAATCCTCCTACATCCATCAAACCAAACAGTGATTTCAAAATATTGGTCATATTTACCTTGGATACACAACCAGTTACACAACTACAATAAGCCTGTACGTACATTACTCCAATCAACAAGATATCTTATGCACCATTTATTGAATGTTTGGAAAAATATGAAAAATATGTACATACTTGTTCCTGGCTTTTACATTTGAAGATGAATGAAGGGTAATGGATGATTAAAAACATACCCTCAGCTTACCAAACCTATCATTTTGATGACCTAGGTAGAAATGACCATCCAACCACTGAAGCAGAACAAAATTCATTGAAAGGCTAAAAAAAATCAGGCTTCCCAGTCAAAATACAGACTGCCATGGCACTTAGAAATCATCCCATCACAACAAGCAAACTTCTTATACATTTGTATAATCACGCAAAGTACTTCACTTCACAAATGATACCTGTAACCCATCAATATTTCTTATATTCTACAACAACAATTTGCCTCTCCTACTAATCAGTTCATTACCACTTCTTCAAGGAAAAATGTCAAAACTCAAACTCACATCAGCAGTTGTTTTCTAAAAATTCATCATGAGCAAAATTCCACCCTCATTGTGCACTATGTATACAATAAGGCCCAGATAGCATTATGACCTACTAGGCAATGTTATACTGTGTACCTAATAAACATAAAAAATCCGTAATTTTTCACTATAACATTCACAACCAAGGTAGTTATTTCACAGCTTGAGGAAAAATAAGCCAGAACCCCTTTTCCTGTCATCTTGTCTTTACTTTGCCAATCCCTATGGCTAACTTTCCTAAATACAGTACATAAAATAATATGCAGTACACTTGAAATATTAGTTATACAGCAATGAAGTTTTATAGTTTAACTGCATCATAAAAACAAAACAAACATAAAAAAGAAGTACAAAATGGTTTATGCTAACCTGACCACATAAACAAAAAACTGTATCATCAGAAGCCACACACACACAGCCATGAAATGACATTCAGTTTCTTCATTTTCAATAGCAAAGCTTACCAAATTTTGACCTTCTCCATTTTAGCAAAGCTTACCAAATTTTGACCTTTTCCATTATACTGATATTCTAGCATTCCATACTTTGACTAGACCTTCATGCTTTTATCCCCTGAAGCCATAATACTGTACACCAGTCCTGGCACTCAACATGGACCCAAAAGAAAATGCTGTGAAGCCTTAATCTTTGTATTAAAAAACAAAGTCATTCACAATAACCTGGAGGTAGTACAGTACGATTCAGTCACTCACAAAATGAAAAAAATTATAATAAATTTGTATTTTCCATAGCTAACAACCTGAGGTCTTAACTATAAGATAATCTTCTAACGCCAGCTGGAAACTGGTTAGAAAAAATCAAAGATTGTAATGCAAGGAATCTGCGACATCTGGCAACTTGCATATACAAGGTGGAAGCTGGTCACTGACCGGGCTTGAAACCTCATAACGCATGTTTCTTCCAACCCAGGACATAAGAAATATACTGTAGCCCATATTTTTCCCATTCTGGAAGGTCAATCAAAACATGCAGAAAAATTTGTGGGTAGTAAGATATGAACAAGTATTTGATAAAAAAAAAAAGTGCACCACTAATTATCTTCAATCCAGTTTATGTCACTGGCAATCTGGACAACTATGTCCTACTTAATTTTCTTCTGGAAGGTATATGTGTTATTTCTGTTATGAACCAGATGTAAATCAGTGTACTACTCTGCCAGTACAACTGTCCTATAAAATTTTAACATTCATGAAACTATTCCCCACCTACCTATACGTACAACAAACTTGGGAAAATTTTTTCTTCAACTTCTGTTCTAAGATTTAACATATCATGGATAAACACCAAAACCTGATCAGCTTATCTCTCACACAAACCAAACCTTTTTCTATAATTACATTAAAAGCTTCTCATCACTTTCAATGTTACCTCACGTAATGATGCAACTCGGGAAAAAATGGATGAAAACCTAACCTACATACAACTTTGTTGAAGGTTTGGAAGTCGTACAACAAATTGTAGCCCTTTAAAAATGGATAAAACCGACATTTCTTATGCTAATTCTACTTGCCTCCATCAAGATTTAACAATTTCACGAAATCCGGAGGCCGATTTCTCCTAAAGGCCAACTTCTGCAATTTCTAGGCTGGGTTTTCCTGAACAATGATTTCTCCAGATTACAATCAAACAATATGGCAACATACTTACAATGTTAAAAGTCAGCCTCACCTAGTTTCAGTTATCTTGACTGAATTCTGACTTCTACTCGCATGTATTCTCCTCTCTTTTCATCTGTCTAAAACTCAAAAAAAAAAAAAAAATTTTGTTTGCACCCATCTTCAAAACTCTCCCCAAAATCTGTAAAGACATGCACAAGGGCTGTATAATGTGCAAACTTACCTTACCATTACATACACCATTACAAAAGGGCCTCTACATACACCCAAAGAAATTTCATGCTAACCTTATCATTATGATTAACATTACAAAAGCCCCAGTAACTTTGATGGTAATCTTTTTCTAATAATGATGACAAATACATTACAAATTGATAATAAATTTTACCATGTTGGAAAATGATTATCACCATATCATGAGAGGTGGAAATAAATTCTGTGTTTATAGCTAGAATCTTATTCTTCCCTCACCTCAAATTCTAAAATCTTTTGTCTGCTTTTATGCAGGGTGTATAGACTGAGTACGCTACGTGAATTCACATAGATAACAATTATCTTCCTTAGTTATTAATTATTACACTGCTCAAGTTACCCCCCTAAGCCACAACCCAGAGCTCCCAACTCAATCTGATGATGCACAACTGACCTCATGAAAATATGCCACACCCAGATTTAACAGATTGTGATGGATATTTTATCTAAAGATTATCCAATCACATAGGATTTGTGGTTATTCAACATGCTTGAATTTAGACCTACCCTGAAAATAGGCCTGGCACCCAACATGGGCCAGCAAAATCCCAAAATCTTGGCAATGCAAGAGACCCAATTTCACCATTAGAATAAATTCCAAAACCGGTAAACACATAAGAGAGCTGGATAAATCTGTTATTACAAAACTGATGAAGAGTCAAAAAGACAAATCACAATAAGAAATTGGAAAACAGACAACACAAAAGAATTACTAGGGGTAGTCAACACTCTCTCAGCCTTACAATTATCACACACACATCTTATGGCAGGTTCAAGATATTTGAAGTTTATTGCAAAATCACCGATTAAAATCAAACTAGGTATATGATAAGCCGAGGCTAGCTTCCCCAAAAACTGAACCCAATGACTGACCAAACATGACCTGGGCCACTTGCTTAACATTACCCTTAGCGGGCCAGGCCCAGACTACCCTGAACCTTCTCGAATAAGAACATTTCCACTTGATACTACCAGTCTATTCAAACAAATCTCTAAAAACGATTAATGTATTTGGTATGAGGGTATAAAGTCATGCCACACCCACTCTACTCCCACAACTGTCAACCTCGACATCATTTGCACCCAATAAGGAAGTCGACCCCGACTACAATGAACCGAAGGCCTGTCGCCCAGATGTCTTCCTTATCCCACAGAAAATGAACTGGCGAGAGACTTGAGCGACGCAAAAGAGGTCATTGCCTAGGCCAGGCCGAGACGACGACCGTAACACCTGACGAATAATACTAGTAGTATTCCTTCCAATGCCCTCCATTGGCACAAGTCGAAAACCAGAATAATTCATTTTCGAACACTCAGTCGGTTTCTTTGAAAGCAAGGAATGACGGCTTACATGTTTCCTGTCTCCTGGGTCGCGAGGAAAGAGAAGGAAGAATTCCTCGCAGCTAGTCCACCTCGAAATGAGAGAGAGCGAGAGAGCGAACTTTGACAGTTGTTTCTCTTTCGGCTCCTCCAGACTCTGCCGATCGATGCAAGACACCCACACCTATCGACGAGACCTTATTTCACGGCTCTGTCTCTTCTGAAACCCCCTTTTTTCAAACGGACGGGTTTCCTCTAGCATTCGACAACCCTACTGCGTCTCTGGTTAGCACTAGGTTACTTACATTTCCCGTTAAAGTTGCCAAATTAAACGGTACACAAACGAAAATGGCCAGCCAGCTGCTGATGTGGTTGCAGTGTTACCAGACCCCGGGAACCGTGACTCGCCAGTGCTCGCGACTTTAGGGAAGGAAAAAGAAGCAAAGAGGAGACGGGGAAAGACTCCTCCTTCCCCTCCCCCGCATCCCCCACTCCAAAATTCGTGCCCATTTTCCTTTCTAAGGCTTTATCATTCACCGTGATGGTGCTAGAGTATATTATCATCATCTGGCATTAGACTGCTATAGCAAGTGGTTGTCCTATAATTATATTAAGCAATTAAATTGCGAATTTCATTACTGTCAATCTCCTTTTCAAAAATCGTATCGGTTTTCCTTTCAAAGGCTTTAACATTCATCGTAATGTTGTTAGAGTATATATTATCATCTGGCAATAGACTGCTACGCATAGGAAATGGTTACTACTCTAAAATTAAGTTGAGAATTTGAATGCGAATTTTACTATGATAATACTATACGAAAAAATATGTTCTAAAATGTTACTGATATTCAAAGCATGGTCACATTTTGAGAAGGAAATGAAAGTGTCAAGATAGTATAGTATATGAAAAAAATAATAATCAGTGATACTGGTTTCCCCATATTCATGATCATGACGTACATTTTAAACTTTTCCACTGGCGGTATCGACGCATACAAAATGAATACAGAGGGGTTGGGTGAGAGGCCTTCCTGTGGGGATGGGTCCTATGGCAAAAAGGAAAAAATAATCCGCATTGGAATGGAATTTAATGTAATCTGAAACCTAGACAGTCACATCTACAGCTGTCTGAACTCATAAAAATAAAACTCTTCAGGTGTTACGTTACTTAACCATAACAACTCAATATGTCATGGTTGTGGACCATATTAGTTAGTAGAAAGTGTATTTGTTCAATATAATTGTGACACCAGATTAAAGGTAAATTATGGAAGTAAAGACTTTACCTCGCTAACTGGGAGGTTTTAACAAGAAAATCCATCATTTTAAATCTCTTTTACTCATTATCCATTATCAAAAGGGAATAAAAGATAACGAATCTCATCGACGATATATTATACAACGCTGATGATAATTCGCTTTCGTTTTGCTATTCAAATACTTGTGATTCATTCGTTATAGCTTATGCTTGGTTTGCGTGAAAGAACCCATTCCGTTTATATGGAAGACTCTAATTACTCACAAATTAGGCCCAGTTTGAAGATAACGTAGAATTTTTAAAAAATATCAACATGCTGCTTTTCAATAAAAGGAAAAAAAACTGTGATTGGTAAGCTCAGATGTTAGCCTAGGCTTCAAAGTGTATCAGTTTTAGTTAGAGAATATAACTTTAATCTTATGTGGCCGAAGTGGGTCAAGAATAAAACAAACAAGTGCTAATTCAGGACGGATGGATAGATGTATGGCACTTGTGTCAAAGCCTATAAAAAGGAATTAAGACCACTTAATGTCGATGCCTTATTTTAAGTAATTGAATCAAGTATAGTCACAGGCTATTCACATTGAAATGCGAACGGACATGAGGTGCATGAATTACCCTGTACTTATGCGTATACATATGCTTATATGTATATGTGTGAGCAACCGTGTTGTTTATGTATGAAAGTCAATACACATTTATGCTAGTGGGCCTATGCATGTTTTTTTTTTTCTTTTATCCACAGAAAATATAGTCACGCTACCCGCTGCTTATCAGATTCAGATATCCGATTAACGGTGCTAAGAACGCCACGCCTGGTTAAAGCACCATTAATGATATATAATTAATTGCCAATAAGGTATATTCCAAGTTTTAAATATACATAATAGAGTGGGACCCTCTGGAGCAACGTGAAATATGTAATATTTCTTGGTATTCAGTTGTCACGCGGTTTCTCTCAAACTGGCGTCAATTTATGATATTTTGTCATGAATACTTCATTCTGCAATGTATATTGTACATTTATTTTCATATGAGTGCAATTGCTTGGTTTATTTCCTTTGCAACATTTGGTGCTCTAATAATTATCTGCCTCACTGCATGTGTCCTGTTTGTCATCATAATCAGTCTCTCTCTCTCTCTCTCTCTCTCTCTCTCTCTCTCTCTCTATCTCTCTCTCTTCTCCCTCGCTCTCTCTCTCTCTCTCTCTGGGTGTTTACTCCACAGTCTCAGCGGACTGAGCTGGTGGACCATTTTTTTTTTTTTTCACTTTTCCATTGGAAAAGCTTAGATGGTAACAAGGTGAACAACCAGAATTTCTTCCCCCTTTCCTTCATATCTAAGCCTTAAAAGGTCACTGTTTGTCCATCCCGTCGGCCTTCGCATAGAACTGCTTTAATCTCATATCCCCACCCCCCAAAAAATTAATGGAAGGAGGTATAACATGCCGTCACCGACCTTGGCAGCCATCCAACTTCACAGGATGAAAAATATTTAATTCACAGCACGCTTTCTCGCCATCTACCCATAATGCAGTGCTGTTTACAGATCTCACTCACACAGCTCTCAGGCCTCATTGTGACCCTCTGCAGTTCGCCGTAGACGAGTAAAATATGTCGAAAGACGTCTGATTGGTTACCCCGCGCGGACAGCCTTCCGGTCTTATCCGTGCGGGGTGCCGGCAAAAGCGTGTAAGCTCACACGCCAAGGATATGCTTTAAGATTGTCTGCCACATTAGTGAAAGCAAATTCATGCATCGGTAATTCTCTCGTGGAATTTGAATAAAACGTTCTTTCATCATATCTTTAATAGTTTTAGAAGTTCAAAATATTTGTTTAAATTATATTATATTCAAAGCCAAATAAACATTTTCAGTTTCGACCACCCCTAACAGTTTAGCGCAAGAGTTTTAAAGGCAGTTAGTCAGTCCTCTGCCAGATTAAGAGCTGTGCGTGTTTATTTGTTCAGTTACGTGGTTTCTAGTTTTCGTTCCAAGCTTACTTGATGTACAGTTTGTTTCCAGACAACCCTTCAAGTTATAAAATATTGTTCGGTATTACTTTTTGTTGGCATTTTCCATTACTGATTTGACCTATGGCCTGTTTCGAAAGGTTACCGTAAAACCAAGAGGTAACCTTTCGCTTTTTGGTAAAGTTGACGACGTTCCATTAGGCCCAATATATATATATATATATATATAATGATAATTAATTATTATTCAAAACATAATTCCACATAATGGGGTGCCAAGTACAAAAAAGCAAGAAACAGAAATTACACTAAAATTCAGGTAAAACATACGAACACTCATACATTCATGCATACATGAATAGTAGTTGAGCAACGTCATTAAAGTTCAGGCAACGTACTGGCAGAAGAAGAAAAAAATCTCGTTTTAATGTTACAACACAGCACACACAAGACAACATTAAAAACTCGAAGTAGCCTGAATTTGCTTTGGTTAACAACTTTTCTTATCTATTTTTTTTATTCTTTTTTTCTATTAATCTCCTTTTATGATTGCTTCTTAAATGTGGTTGTAATGTCTTGGCTTGTTGGTAATAAAGTACTATTTGTTATCTACGCTTGATGAAAATCTAGTCAATACCCCGTAGAGTTTTAAAGACTGTTCCTGAATTAAAAAAAAAAATCAGATAAAAAGGAAAAACGATGAAAATCCTTATTACGTACATGTCAGCTTAATGAACCACCAGTTACATTAAGAATGTAATTTAAGTAATATATATATTGATTTCAAATGTTTCCTTCAAGTATAGTAACGTATAATATTTTCGTTTTCGACGAATCAAGGAATCGTCAAGAAAAAGCATGTTATCTAAGATTTTAAGAACTATCAGTCACGTATCTCACGCGCGCTTAATTAAATTAATCAATCAATAAAGAAAGAGAGAGAGTGGCCGCTTCCTTTTTTATTATTCATTTGATTCTTGTGGGGTAGTACAACATCCTTCATAATTAGCGGTAATCACTTTCATCTCTCGAATAAGTAGTGTAGCAACCAGATGGTAATTCATTCATGCACCTTCCTAACATTAGGTTATACAAATCTACACGCAAGGAAATGATTATTGTCAGTAGCTATCTATCTAACTGTCAAGATCAAATTTATTCACAGTTACCTATTCTTCGTTAACCGCAATTTCCTTTCTTTTTATCCAAAACCCCGTTCGCTCCACTTATTCGAATTCATAGGGGCGTGTAATTTTTCGCGACATCTCTCCAGGAGATGAGATTTGAATCAGAAAGCCATTTTCCCCTTTCATGCAAACTTGCTCCGCCAAGTCCCCAGAGAAGGGAGAGAGAATTCCTTGTGTCTGGCATCACTGCCAGGGTGACTAGAGCTTGCGCACAGACTCACAGAACCTCACTTCCTTGTCTCTGATTGGTCAGTGTTTTGCAACTTGTCAATACCATTCATTTTACTCGATTTTTCATATATTTTGTTTGTTATGCAATATTTCCTGTTTCCAAAAAGAGTATCTGTTTAAGGTCGTATTTTCTACAAGCAGAATGAGAGTTAAAAACAATAATTATTACATTAATCAGAAATGGTTTTCTGTACGAGAAAGATCTCTTTATGTCCGGTTGTATTATTTACTATCGCAAGACATTGATTTCATCCTGAAGATTATTTAGTGATCTTTCCTTTGGGGTGAAGAAATCGACTTAGGCTCTCAATTGTATCATTGTCCTATTGTTTAAATATGAAAAAAAAAACATGTATTTATTCGAACATGGCAACATGAGCGTATCAACACACATGACTCATTCATAAATGACGAACGTCGTATTCCCATTCCGTCAACGTATAATTACCCCAGGTTTCTCGGTCAAATATTATTGTATGCTTACTAATCCGATTTGCGAAATATGTCCACAGCGCTTTAGTAAAAATCTGGAGGAAAATGGTTCTCCGAATAGAGTACGTTTTAATAACAACGATTCCGTGGGTCTAGAATACAGTAGGTACGCGGCTTGAGATTTCCAACGACGTATTTCCTCAATACTCCGTCGTAGTAATTGCCATGGACATACACAGTTTCAAAACAACGACAGTAAAAGTACGAAATGTCATTTACAAGGTTAACTCATTGTGCGTCTAACACAATAAGTATCTCGTAAGTCTTAGTAGTGTTGTAGGTCACGTAAACCATGAGCGGAGGTCACTCACATTGTTCTTATGGAGTCTTGTGTGCGTTCTTGGTAAAAAGAAAAAAAAGGTTGCGCCCCCCCCCCTCTCTCTCTCGCTCTCTCTCTCTCTTGGCTAAGGTCTCTCTCCATCTCTATATATATATTTATATATATATATTATATATATATATATAATATATATATATATTATATATATATATATATATCGGCTTCAAAGTCACAACCGCAAGGGGTGTCTGAAATTCTGCCACTTGTGTTTTTCCTGTGCTTTATCTTCCACTCATCTCCAGGCTCCCTTCTCACAGTTCTGATCCAAGTAGGTCTAGCCTTTTCCAACTCTTCTGTTGCCCAGCCCTTCTCAGCCTTTTTTTTTTTTTTTTTTTTTTTATCATCTCATCTACATCTACGTATGGAACTTCCGTAATTTTCCCTTAAAGTATCAATTCTAACTCGATACTTCCACCCTACTCATAATATTCTTCTGGACGCTTTTTCATCACATCGATAAAACCTTTTATCTGTATATAAGCGTCACTATCATACCACGATATTCATGTCCGTATAGCAACACTGATCGTACCAGACTTGTGTATAATCTTACGCCCGCATACAATCTCAGTCTATTTGATTTCAAGTTATTGAAAGCCAGGCTTGTTTGATTTGCCCTGTTAAGTCCGTCACTAAATTCAAGCTCGTGAGAACCTGCATTGGATGCCATTACTCTTTAATGTTTGAAAGGTTCAAACTCATATATACCTTTGAGCATATTCTGTCCCCATTTCTTGTTTTTCTTGGACTTATTTAATGTCCCATGAAGATATATGGCGTGTAGTATTATGCACGCTTTGCAAATCTTGTGTTTTGCTATAAAGCAGCATCTTCAGCATATGCTAATTTTTAAATTCCTATAGTTTCTCCTCGCAAAATTCTCTTCCATCTTCATTGTTTTACCATAAAATCTAAGAGGAAAGTAAACAGAGATGTTGATACACCATTCCATTAATGTTCCACAGTTTACTCCAAATGCACTGTAAGAAACCCCACCAACATTAATTTCGGTTACCTTTTCATATTTAACGGCGGTGAAAGGGTGACGTAAGACCTTCCATGATACTGGTCTGTGGATGATGTAAATTGTCATTCGTAACATTTGAGCTGTGCAATCTCCGCCTTTTCTAAAAACCAGTTTGTTTATCTCTAAGATTCTTGTCTATTTCTTTATCCTACCTATGGGGCACTGTGTATCCTGAATGTTTTCGTTACAGCCAATATCATTGGTTTAATGACTCTACAATTACTGCATTTAACCAGGTCACCTTTCTTTGGTATCTTAACTATGATTTCTAATTCTCAATCATTAGTCTTTGTTTCATTCCATATTCAGGTCAGTATACGAGGCATCGTTTCACGTTCATTTAAAATCATCTCGACATGAATTCCATCATAACTGAGCGGATTCCATCTTTTATGTTTATTATTTATTCTTCAAAAAATATGAATTCATGCATAAGCACATCCAGGTCTTCGTCCGTTCAATTATTCCCTTAAATTCAGTTCTATTCAGGACATCGCTAAAATATTCCGCATGATTTGTTTTTCTTTTCCTTGTGTCATTATTCACCCATTCCTCCTTTTGAGTTGTATTTTTACTCTTTTTCTTTTCACCAATGGATATTTCACAAATAATTCTGTGGGCGACCCTAAAAACAAATGCCACTCCCCTGAATTCATGACTTTGTCAAAGTATTCTCCCTGCTTTCTTTTTGGTCTTCGGCTTACGTCACTGTCTAGACTTGAGTACTCGGCATGTTCTGCTTTGGGCTCTGCATCTCCTCCCTGGAATTTGTTCAAACGTACCTCTGTTTTGTTTAGTCTTGTTTATAATTCCGGCCTCAACAGATAACCAGCGTTTTCGTTATATTAGCACAGTGCTTCTTTTCCAACGACTTATATAATCTTTTGATGTTAAACCAGTCCTCACCGATTGTCTGCTCCTCTTCATGTGGTTTCTAGATTATTGTGAATCGATTTCGGCGTTCTCGCGCAAAAGCCTATTGATGTTCATCTTCAAGATATTTTGCTGTATCAGGCCTAGATACTGTCATAACTTTTGCTGGTTACTTTTTAATTTCATCTGTGGTGTGGCGATGATCGCTGGTGGGCGACATCTGCCCCTTCGTAGCTCTTTAAGCTGTCCTTTTCCTCTCGCGATTAATAGCTATATTTGAGATCTGATTGGTTTCAATGACTGCCTTGTGGAGATGTCCAAGTATATTTATGGATGTTAGTTTGTACGAAAAGAATACTTCCAATTACCAAATTATTTGTAGCACAGAAACTAGTAAAATGTACCGTAATTTCAATGGAATCTCTCCCAGACCATCCTTACCGATTATATCCTCACTGCTCTCCAGCCAATTGGTGCCTCGTCTGCTTTTGGGGTTAAAATCATGCCTCCTCCTCTTATACCAAACTCGTCTAGTTAGATTTAGCTAACCTTGTGCTGGCATGGGTTCTTTTGCTCTACTACACAGCAGCCCGTGAGAATCCGTCTATCCTTCCTGAATAAATTTAGTACACATTAGCCCATCAAATAGTGCTTTTTGCATTATATTCATATAGAATATCATTATGAGTGTATATTATACATGCATGCCTTGCAAGAGAACGAACCTTTGCGTGCGTATGTTATGATTTTAATCTAAATTCAGAGCATGGAAACCTTCGCCCACCATGACCGAGAAAACAGAGCGTGTGTTAATTCACCTAAAAACACAATGATGGTTCTGTCAAATCAAATCGTCCCCCCAACCACGCTTCCCTCTTTCTCTGCATCATCAAACTGTTGTGAAATTCTCTATCGGATTTTCTCTTACCACGTAAATTGGCTTTCTTTCTTTCTTTGTATGGTGTTTTTACGTTGCAACTTGCATGGGACCAGTGGTTATTCAGCAACGGAACCAACGGCTTTACGTGACTTCCGAACCACGTCGAGAGTGAACTTCTCCCACCAGAAATACACATCTCTAACCCCTCAATGGAATGCCCGAGAATCGAACTGGCGGCCACTGAGGTGGCAGGCCTAGACCATACCGACCACGCCACTGAGGCTCTGTGAATTGGCTCTAGCTCTATTGTCTTTGTACGTTTCTTGTTGTTAAGTCATTGCCATTTTGGCTTATTCTAAGATGATAATGAGATATGATGACAAAAGGGTGGATATAAGCTCAAAGGGTGGAATGTGCTCATTTTGTTCCACAAAGACAGGTTCCGTCCTATTATGATAATGTTGATAATAATTTCCATCGCATGTGATATTTGAATCTTTGTGGCTATTCGGTTCATGAGGGTTTAGGCCCGCCACCTACAATCACACCCATACAAAACGGTACCTAATGAATTCGTCATCATAATTCATGAAATCAGAATTCAGTGATTGTAGCTGCAAATGCCACCGTTGGATCGCTAGTCCATCCTCTCTTTACCTAGTCCACCCACACACTCCTATCTTTCGTGGGCGTGCGGTCGTCTGCGTATCACATTTCCATTTCCCCATCTTCAAGATTTGCACAGTCCCGATCTTTTTCTTGAAGCGACTCGAACCAGATCGACGTTGGTAAACACAGAGCCGTATATACCAAGGCCAATAGAATTCTATTGGCCTTGGTATATACGGCTCTGGGTAAACATATTCAGACTCCGGTCTCGTGTCAGCGAAACGTTCTCAAGGTCACCATGACGCCATGGACCAAACCGGGGACAAATTTCACGCAATATAGCGGTCGATAGTTATGAGAAGTGTCTAGAAATCGTAATGCCGAATGATATGACATTCGTCTAGTCAACGGGAGCTTGTCTATATTATCCTGTTTGGCATAAAAACGAGATTTCTTTGTAATCTCACGATGTAGTCGGGTCTTCGTTTCAGTTTAATTTGGCCTAATGCCGAGCACGGACTCTTTGATCTTAAACAGCCCGAATATCTTGCTGGTCTAACTGGGACCCATTGTCATTTGTGACGTATAGCTAAGATCGCCTTCAAGTTTAAATCACCTATTTATTTATCATATAAATCATGGGCGTTTTATCTACTTTAATCCGGGTTTTATCTACTTCAATGCGGGTTACTTTAAAGCCTGCCCTATCGATTGCTAACCAAACATGATACTTTCATGATGTCTGTATCAGATAAGATTTGCCTTATCTTGGGTGATTAGTTCGTTTGGAGGATTATAAACCTGTCTGTTACGCAGTCCCGGCTGTACACTTTATCTCCTATTATTATTATTATTATTATTATTATTATTATTATTATTATTATTATTATTATTATTATTATATTGGGGGAGGCAAGGAGTAAGTATTGCTCCTTCATGCATTAGACAAAATGTTCTTCAAGTTATAACAATTTTTGGCGGAGATTGTGACCAAGCAATTTCACAACTGAGGGGGCACACGCTCAGAGAATATTTCTTAGACCATACTTCCAAAATTATATCGTTCTTTTCATTAATATATATATATAATATATATATATTATATATATATCTATATATATTTATATAATATTAATTCAATTATATATATATAATAAAAATATATATATATAAAACATACATACACACCCATAAATGGCGGGTGTAACGAGTTTTTAACAAAATGTACGAAAGAGATGTTTTTATTTTAGCAATTGATAAATACTTATTTTAAGATTTACATAATACGCCGAGGCAGAGACAGAGAGAGTAAATTACATAATGCTCTGCGTGTGAAAGAGTAAATGACTTCAATGTGTTAAGTGTGAGAGAAAGAGGAAGGGGGAACTGGTACCAGGAACACCAACAGACTCCAATCCCCGGTCCCAACTCCACCTTGTTAACCAATACCGTTAATTTACGAACTAAACAAAGACCACATTTCTCCCGAGCATCGGAGCGATTCGGGCAAGTGAGAAGTTGCTTTGGGCCCATGATTGGAGGAAGGCGTCGTATAGTCTTTGGCGGGGAGGAAGGATCAATAACCAGTTTACGGACTTCCTTCTTATTTCTTCGCCCCTTCCATACCCGCCTTTGAAATTTACTCCTGCACGCCGAGAGTGTGGTTTTTGGGAAGTGATATGTTGTGTATAGTACTCAAGCCATGCTTGCACAAACATACACACACACATACGCAATTATAACTTACATACAAGTTTCACAGTTTCTAAACAATAAACAAACAATACACTCTCACACACACACATACATGTAAAGTATATGTATTCAGAAAGAATACTTGTAAGAAATGCGGTCTTAGTTTTGTTCGTAAATTAACCGTATTGGTGTTAACAATGGGGGTTGGGAGTCTCTTGGAGTCCCAAGAACCAGTCCTCTCTCACAGACTTGGCACAATTAAGAGATTTATTCTTTCACACGCTGATTAGTATAATGTGATTTGTCTCTCTCTCTCTCTCTCTCTCTCTCTCTCTCTCTCTCTCTCTCTCTCAGTATTATTACGTAATAATCTTTAACAAGATGAGTATATATTTCTTAGTTGTTAAAATCAGAATTCTCTTTTGCACATTTTTCAAAACTTATAATAGTTCCCAGTATATATATATATATATATATATATAATATATATATATATATATATGTGTGTGTGTGTGATGGTATCGTAAGTCAGGAAACCAGGTACAATATGGAATGAACCCCCTCACCTCTCAATCAGTAGGCTACATGAGACACCTACCGCTTCCTCACGCATGCTAATCGGAGACTGAGAACGCGAGAGTGGCGAGACTTAATTGGCTGTTTTGTTCCTCTGAAAAACGTTTAAACTGAGCATCATCATACTTGGTGGTCTAAAACTTAAAAGGAAGATCTCCATTTTAACTATATTTTTTCCTATTTCACTACCGTTGTGTCTGTATAACATTGCCCTCCGTTTTTTACAGACGTATTTATAGCCACCCATGACTGCATATACAACTACGATTACATCCGTTGCTGTATGATTTCATTTGCGTGCCAATAAAATTCGTCACCATATATCCCGATATAATTTATATTGTTGGTGCAGGGTTATTCTGAGAAACATTTTCATTGGTATTCAATCACTTTTCTGTTCTTTAAAATCCTTTTGAATAAAATCCTCAGCAGGTTTTTCTTTGTTCATATTCATTTTACATCATTTATCACAAATCTCTTACCGTTCTTTTGTTTTCGTTGGCAGGGGGAGCCCACTTCAAAGTTTAATATAACGCACAGTGCATTCAACTATCAGCTTTATCTATCCATAATTATCACCAGTATGAAGATCCAAACAGTTTAAGAATGGAAACCATGCAAAACCGATATATATGACAGTTTTTTGTAAGTGACAAGTACTGGAACACTGAATGTAGAAAGGAAATGAAGACCTACTTTTTGTGTGCGAAAGCTTTTTACACTTTTTTTAAAACGTACCAATTGAATTGTGAATGAATATAGCCTAAGTACATGAAAACTGCAGATGCTCCGGGTAGGTGTTCACTATATATCAGTGTCATCTTTTGGGAAACAAGTCACTGCCAATTGAGTAGACGGTATAGTGTCCTTCTTCAGCCATTATTTCTCGCTGTACTACGATAAAAATGCTTTTAACCCTTGATGATTTGGACAGCATTCCGACTTCTCTTCTCATTGCTATCTTCGTCTGTAGAAATAATCCTCTCGAAGTTTCCTCCTCAGTATTTAATAGAGGTTACTTGAACTTTCCTCCCTTGCCATTGATCAAGAAATTTTTGCGCCATTTTCTTTAATCGTTTGCATCTCATATTCGTCGTCAATATAAGGTTCTATAGCCATAATGCCATTAAGTACCATAAACGTTCACTCGGTACTTCCAACTGATTAACAATTAAAAAAGAATCAGACAGACGAATTCCTTCTATATTATCCGTCCTTAATCCTTATTCATCCTTTGTGGTCCTGTCTTTTACTTAGTCTAGTATGCGTATAGACTAACCATCATCCAGGTAACTTAGTAAAGGGGACTTCACTCACAGCTGTAAAACTCCAATACAAAGACCATACTGAATAACCTGAGTGAAGGTCATTCTTCTCTTCCTGTAAAGATGGTGATCGATCACCAAACAGTCCAACTGGGTTTTGAGTTCTGGTGACTGATTTCCGTATGGACTCTGCTAAAATAAATCTTGAATTTAACACTATCTTCTATATAGTACCATTACTAAATTTGCCGAACCCTTCAGAGGTAAAAATTATGCATTGCAAAATGAAACGGCCAAACCTATTTCAAGTGTCTGAGGAGTATAGACCCGTAAAATCCACCGGGGTAATGCCCTTTCCTTGTAAAGGAGAGGCGGTTGGGGATTACTTTTAACTTGCCCCCTGCAAAGGATAAATTAATCTTTTAAGTAATTTTGTTGGCCTCTTTACATAGAATTATTTAGTCATATGACATGGTGCTTTTTCTGCTGACATTGACAGTGGAAATGAAAAATAAACACAAAAAAGTATTAGTAATGGTAATAAATCTGTTCGCAGTTAAAGACCACATGGTAATTGAGCTTTCCAGCTCACCACCCATATGTAATTTCTTGAGCAATATCGCCTTCATATTGTTTATGTTGATTTTATTTTGTATTTTTCCAGGGTAAATCACAGAAAAAGGCAGCAAAATCCGGCGCTGATGGCGAAAAGAAAGCATCTGCCTCTCCAAAGCCAAAGAAAAGCGCGGGAACTGCCAAGGAGAGTAAAGGCAGTTCTAGTGATAAGACGAAAACCCCCGCTAGTGATAAGGATAAAGGAACAAAAGTTCCATCATCTGGAAAGAAGGCTTCAGAAAAGGCCAACAAGACCTCAGTTGCAGAGAAGACGCTCCAACAACCAGGGACAAAGAAGGCAACAAAACGCCCTGCGGCAGACAAGGCATTAGAGTCGGAAAAAAGAGCGAAACAAGTAGCCTCAGAGAAAGCTGACACAGGGGAAAAGCCTGCCCTGGACCCAAAATCAAAAGGTACCACAGCAGGAAAGAGTAAAGGGGCTAAGGGTAAAAATACTTCCAAAAAAGAGACGGCCACAAAAGTCAACAAGGCAGCAGCTGCAAGTACCAAGAGCCAAAAGGGGCAGGTTTTAAAAGGTGTTCAGGGCAAGACCGGCAGAGTAACTAAACGCAAAGCGGCTTCATTTAAATTCTACATTGACTGCAGACAACCTGTGGAAGACGGAATTATGAATGCTGCCGATTTTGTAAGTAAATGGTTTATCATTGCATATTCTCAATTTAGCTCTTAATTTAGAAGACATGAAGTGCAAGATTACTGAGAGTAGGCAATGAAAGTCATATGTAAGGTGAACAGATAGCTAGAACTATAGTAATTGTACTCTATGCCAAGTGTATTTTGGTAGAACATCACAATCCATTATTTTGTTGATTTCTCTGAATGTTCATTTGCAGGACTTTCGTGGATTTGGGAAAATCTGTTAATTGTCAGGGTTTTTTTCCTTAAGAAAAACACTGTTTTCACTTGGCAAAAAAGTCGGGTATTTTTGTATTAATGCTGAACTGGGAGGGATCTGCTACTAAGTTACATATTAGGGTTGACTTACAGTGGCGAATTTAAGGGGGGGAGGCGTCCTTTGGTCACATGTCCCCGCCCCCATGGCTATATAGAATAGAGCATTTTCTTTAAATCATTACTAGTAGAAAAAAAATTTGCTTAATAATTATTTCAACAACTACTATGACTACTGTGAGTATATATGTGTATGTGCATACATATATAAAATTGATATATATATTATAATTATATATATATATATTATATATATATATATATATATATTATATATATATATATATAATATATATATATATATATATATATATATACACACATGAGGGGCGGGTTGCACTTAGGATTATCATATATATATATATATATATATATATATATATATATATATATATATATATATATATATATATGATAAACCTAAGTGCAGCCCGGCCCGTATGTAAGATTTCTAGATCTGCCACTGGTTGACTATCCTACCCGTAACTGTTGGATGATCTGCAACTTATAGCTTCCATAACTTTCGCAGGAAACCTACCTACTTGGCCACATCAAGATTAACGGCAAGACAAATAATTTATCAAATAAACTACGACTTGAACGAAATAAAGATAAGATCATCATTCATGCCGAAGTCCATTTTTCAAAAAGGTTGGTAAATTTCCTTTAAGCATGTTAATTACCTGCTATGTGTGTTGTCCCATGGTAAGTGCTCATAATTCATTTACAAAGATTTTTATGTTTACATAGTTTTACTGTAAGAGACGGCATCACTTAGGTCTTAGAGTTTTACCTATTATGCTTGAATTTCATGCAAAAGATTCCACAAGGCAGAGGCCTGTTTTTGCTTCTATATCGTGGGTTCAACAGTGAGTTCACCGAGTTTGATATGGTTTTCTGTAGACAGATCATGACTCACCTCACTAATGAAGAGAAGACACTACCTACTGAGGAGTCAAACCAACAAATAGTTGTTTTTTCTGCTTTAGTGATTTTTTTTTCTTTTTCTAGATATCTCAAGTATCTAACTAAAAAGTACCTCAAGAAGAACAATCTCCGTGACTGGTTGAGAGTGGTTGCGCCGCCTGGCGTGAAAGATACCTACGAAATTCGTTACTTCCAGATCAACAATGATGAGGATGATGATGATGACGATGATGGCGACGAATAAGTTTTTCCCATTTTTGTCACTGGATGGAAGAGTGACAGACTACTTAATAAAGGGTTGTTGTAATCTTTCTTGTTTCATTTCTTCCCATTGCCTTTTAAGAGAGTTTTTGATGCATACATTTTGGAAGGGGCTTCTATTTATTCGGAGGTAAATATGGTAGAATTCTGAATTGCAAGGCAAGTGTGAGGAGGGCACTTAATACCACCAACTAACCCCAGAGCCGTATATGATGAGAGAGAGAGAGAGAAAGAGCTGGGACATCGCTCAGGTGGGTGAGCGCGGCTGAACAGGACAGAAGCAAGATGGCGCCCTGTCAAATGGTTGGCCAAACTCTCTCTATGTAACCCCACCATGGAATAAAAGATGGGAAAACAGTGAGGCGTAACTAATCTTTGCCGATCCCGCCTCCGCCTGGAGAAACCGTCTCTTCACAAAGTAATAAGTTACAATGAAAACAGATTGTCTCCTTTAGAATAAATAATGAAAAGGCACGACACCTTTGTGGCGGGGAAAGTTCACAAAGCAAATTGCCAATAGCAAGTTGGACTCTTACAGTCCATATTTAGAGAATCTTAAGCTAAAATAATTTCCAAGACAGTTTTAACATGGTCATAGGTGCCAAGATATCAGTTTTAGGATACAGAAGCTGCTAGTCACTTTCACTAGACATGCACGTATTTTTAGTATCCCATGTGATCCCTTAATTTTTGGTTACTTACCAATGCAACAACTCGTGTCTAAATTTTCACACTTTTTGGATATGATTATCACTACAAAAATCTCTTCACCTCTCAGTTTCCTTACCATTTTCATTATGATCATCACTACAATATAAATATTGAATCTGAGCGTGCAATAAATATTTTTGGTAGCCGCAGTCGTCCTCAAAGAGAGGCTGTAGTCTCCCACGGCAGAAATTGGGTTTCTCACAAAAAAAAAGACTTAGGTCATGGGAATTGGTTAATAAAAACCCAAGTCCAAAACGAAGTTGAATCAGTTGTCTTGAGCCCCGTTGAAATGAATGGGTATTAAGAGATACCCTACTTACCAGATCTCTGGCTGTAGTATTTCCAAACCTTCTTGCAGTTTTGGGCAGGGCAAGAGAGGGAAGTGGCTTTGCCAAATCAAACCTCAACCAATTTATTTGCCTAAACAATGCCAACATAATCATTCTCATATGTTCTTTTTGTCATATTAAAATATTTCGTAACATTTGACATTGGATAACGACGTAAACATTGCTTTTGATTTTAAACGTGGCACAGATTTTGAGCTACGTTTCCCAGTTCTCTTTTTTTATATAATAAGACCAAGTTAGAGTCCGACAATAAAACTTCAAATCAGAATTTAGTATGTACAGGCGTTAATATCTGCCTTTAAATGATACTAATAACCCTTAGCGAGACTCATTAATGAAAAGAAAACTGGAAAATATCTCATTAATGTAAAGAAAACTGAGAGGTTGACACACAATTTCAGGATGGAGCGGCCTTCCCCAATAAGTACTACTAAATGACACTCGGTCCCTCCTTCAATATGGCAATGAAAGCCATAGAAACAACCATATTAATGAGAGTCATAGCAGCAACCTTTCTCCAGTTTTAACGGAATATTTAGTGCAATAATTTTACAAAATCAATAACCTCTCTGGGAGGAATCAGCCTTAACTATCTCTCCACTTTAGAAATACATCAGCCTTCTGTCTCTTCACTTTTCAAACAGTCAACCATGTGAAGACGGAATTTCATAATTTTGTGGTGACTGGGAAATGAGACTTTATGGCAGAGATAAAAGCATTGTATCCGCCATCCAGTATCTGTTGTTTGTATGGTGTTTTTACGTTGCATGGAACCAGTGGTTATTCAGCAACGGGACCAACGGCTTTACGTGACTTCCGAACCACGTCGAGAGTGAACTTCTATCACCAGAAATACACATCTCTCACTCATCAATGGAATGGCCGAGAATCGAACCCACGACCACTGAGGTGGGACACCAATACCATACCAACCACGCTACAAAGGAATGGACAACACTTGTCCTCCCTTATGAGAGGGAAAAAGCTCCCATTGAACATGGTTACCCAACAATTGAGATCTCTGCTTTGTGGTGAGATTCAAAGCTGCGCACACACACGTGACACACACACACACACACACATACCAGTTCAAAGTGAGATTACCAAATTAGGGCAACCTCACTCTAACTAGCATTTGGGGGTTTGATTCCTACCACGGAAAAGAAAGTTCATTTATTTTCCATTTGATTTTGTACTGATAAATATACATAGTATTCGAAAAGTCATTGTGGCTGTCAACTATACTTATAAAATGATTAAGCTGTAAAATACAGAAGTTACTGACAACCAATCAATATGCCTCAGAGGTCCACAGTTATGTGAACTTGATCATCGATCATGTCAGTCGTGACTTAGTTATCGTGATAGGCATCTAATAGGGCCAGGTGTATGAATATAATCAAACGTCTTTATCTATCGAACCAAGAAGGAACTTTGAATGAAAATGAACCCCATTAATTCATTGATTTTTCTACTCACAAGGATTTTGCAGGCAAACTGCACCTTTTGTAACTATTTGAAACCTCTGTGAATATATGACAGTAGGTTATTGAAGTAAAGACACCAAAAGTGACAAATGAATTAAGATTTCTCCCTCAAAAATAATTTTTTAAAAATACCCATAACTATACATAGAAACAAAGGATTAACTTACAACGAAAACCATGAAAAAAAATTTAGTTCGTTAAAAGCACTACTGGAAAAGCTCCAAATCTATGAAAATCAAGGGGAATATATTATTCATTTTACTGAGAAAACCATTAACAGAAATTTCCCACTTACTTATTAGAACTACAACATAGGTAATTTATTACAAAATAAGATCAGCTCAATGTCTGTTGACTTTATATATAATTTGGAATTGTCTTCTACATATTTTCCATATATACAAGTGCCTGGCAATCAATGCCAGTCTATCTTACTACCATCTGTTTAAAAAACATTTCTCATAAATGGATGGATGTGTATTCCCTAGGACTGGCAGTCGCAGAGGACCATAATTCATGGCGCTGTGATCAGACATCTTGGGTTACTGACTAGTACATCTCAAGTTGATGGGGAATGTACTACTTCCTTTCAAAATCTTAAGACTTAGGACCTGGTTCAAGGAGGCACCTTACTCTTACATATGATAGGCTTTGACCTTATTATGTGCAAACCTTTGAGTTACCAGAGCCTTGGATCAATCAGCATCTCTGCCCCACAACATAACTGAGTGAGTCAGGTGTACTTATTTTTTTGTATGGTGATTTAATGTTGCATGGAACCAGTGGTTATTGAGCAACGGGACCAACGGCTTTACGTGACTTCCAAACCACGTCGAGAGTGAACTTCTATCACCAGAAATACACATCTATAACCCTTCAGTGGAATGCCCGAGAATCGAACTTGCAGCCACCGAGGTGGCAGGCCAAGACCATACCGATCACGCCCCTGAGACACTCAGGTGTACTTATGATTAATGGAGTTACAATGAACTATTATTAAGTAGTTTATCCAGACCACTGAGCCAATTTATTTACCTCTGACATGGGTGACCACGGGGACTTACCTTTATTAATGATGAAGTTTAAATATTTATTAAATAAATTACAGCTCCCTATATTTAATGATAGGGTTGCTTGAAAATGGAGGTCCCTAAACTTCTACAGTTTTCACCATAAACTGTTAGGTCTATTGATACAGGACTCCTCATGAAGTAATTTCCCATGGAAATAACCAAATACGCTAAGGGTGAATAATATCCATTGACATTAACATTCTAATAGCATCAAATGTCGCTATTCCACATTTAAAACAATTAACTAAAATTATATATATGTAGAACTCGAACAGCAGATACAGGAGCTAAACTGGAACTGAAAACAAGTGGTTTTACATATCCATCTTTGTGAGAAATATTTAAAAAACTTAAATATGATCATCATTGTTAAAGGACCATTCTCATGGTTTAATAAGTTTGAATCTCTTAAAAAATAATTCTCTTGATACTCGAAATTCAGCATCTTTATTTCTCTTAATGCCTACCTGAGCACAGGCTTAACATACTCCAGCATATGTATTAGCTTAATATGATTTGTGAAATAAAAACTTTATTGAACAAAAGGGTTTTCAGGACAACTCTGTAGTTTTGAAGGGATTCTTAAGTTCTTCTCAAGTTACTCAAAATTAAACATTTTTGTAGTAGTACGTAAGCTTGTGATAATGTTAGGTGTTGACCATCTAGCAGACAGTTTCACATTGAAAGCAAAAGTATGATTTTTTATGGAGATTTGGAACTATCTTCTACTGTATGTATACAAAATTAACTAGTCTGAACTATTTAGAAAATAGCACAAATGTGTAGTTTCATATTCTACACTTTTGCCGTGAATTAGATTGAAGCTTTTTAATGGTGTCTGAATCCGAGTCTAAAGATTCCACAGTCCAAAACCGACAAAAAATCTGCTTCCTAAAATAAAATCGAGGGCTGATTTTCCAACTCCCCAAGTCATATAAGATAGTCTTTTTGTCATATTTGACAATCTCCGTGACTGGTTGAGTGATTTTTGCTTTTGGGTATGCTCTGCATGCTTTCTGGCCTAAGTGTTCAACAAAGTAGCTGTAACTTGGCTAGCGGTTAGCCAAATGTTTCTCACTTTTAGTTCATGATCATAAAACTTTCCATCTCGTAAATTCATATGTGACTTCTGTTTCTTATATAGAAAATTATGATCATACTGAAGAGGTCCTCTTACCTTTTATTGCAGCATTCCAAAGAATACAATGGATATGTTGAAGATTTTTGGCAGTGCAAAATGTGGTAGTCATTTATAATCTGCATGCATTATATTTAAAACCATTATGTAATTCACGTTTGTGGAACATTTTTGAAATCTTTAAGTGTCCTTATACATGTTATCTTTTTGCACCTCCAATAAACCTGAAAAACTAGAGGGCAATCTATCAAAAAAAATCATAAAAAATCCAATTCTAGAACATTTCAATGGCCAAATTTGAGCACACAAATCAAAATTGATCTTAACCCATACAAACTCCTAGCAATAAGTAAGACCTGTGAAAAAACGTAATGATGATAAAAACTAATGATTAACTTAGCAAAGTCTGTCCTCTCATATACTGTTAATATCGTAAACAATTTATCCTCATACTAATTGTTTATCATTATTAATAATCCCTGAAGTGCCATGGGTGCACTAAAAATATTCAGTCCTATAAATTTCATCTAGTGCGTCAAATACCTGTTCCATAGATTATATGAAGGCATTAAAGGAAGTGAAAATGTATGCAGCCCTGCCCTAATCATCAGATTTAATAAAGTTCCTATTAATAATTATATAGCATCAACAAATTCCAATATAACAAATACACAAGGCTGGCTTAAGATAATAATCTGATTATCCAAAATTAAATTCAATTAAACCCAACAATGGGTTTTGGCTGCCATCAATATAAAAAGAAACTTAAACTTATCAACTGCTACTGTATAGCCAGTCACAATGACCAAGCCCCTACATATTGAAAATATGCACAGCATAACATGAACGATCCAATGATTCAGTTACACTCTGTAAATACAATATTTTTGCGTATGTATATGACCAGTTTCAATCCACATTGAGACCATCCTTTTAGCATTTCTTTTATTAAATTTCAAGTCCAAATTTTCAAAATAAATTTGGTCGGAATCATCAGTTTATCTAATTATTCAGGCATTTGATCTTGAAGAAAAAATACCGAGTCGGCCTGCGAGAATCAAGAATTTAAATTCAGTGGTCTAGTTAGAATTTTTTCAGTCAATACTAATTAAAATACACAAGAGAAAGATTGGATACATTTACATTTGGCAGGAGAAATCAAGGGGAGGGGAAGATGAGACAAAGGATAATATATATAGAGGGTGCACCAAAAGTGACAGAAAACAAACTACCAATCTGATTTAGTAAGCAAGAAAAGGAATCAAGAGGAAGTTCACGATCACCAATGTCATAGGAGACATGGCATTCTGACGATGATGACGATTCAAAATATTCTTAAAATTGGGTTGTGAAGTCTGATTTCCTCAAAGAACATCAAAAACACTTACTTCTCCATACCGTAATTCTTCAAGACGACCTAGTGATCAGTTATCATTGCATAATGGCCAGTCTTGGTTTTAATAAACACAAGTATCACCCGTCAACAAGAATTGGACCATCAATAAATTAACGAAGTCTATTAACCACTAGGCAAGGTTTGAATTCATCATAATCAATAGGTCTGTTGAATGTCTCACAACCATACCTGTGCAAACACTAGTGCATTACTATTTACTGTAAAGTTCAATATGTACCTCATTTTAACAATGTTCACATGTCCTTTGCAGTCTTCAGTAAAACTTCAAGTTACATTAGCAAATGCCTACAGTGGTATATTAGTAACAAAATGAGTTTTGTAGACCATTAAAATAAACAATAACAAAGGGGTTATGTAAACCACCTTCAAACATAAAATCTTTATTTATTCCTTTCAATCTGTCAACAATAACTTCACATAAAGAACTTTGAATCACTATACATAATATTCCATGCCATTCCTCACATCCATGACAGAATATAAAGAAGGGTTCCAGTTTCACATGTTCTTGCATAAGTGACCGACAACCTCATTAACCATTCACAAACTTCGCCCCTTAATGACTACTCCAGTCATTCGTAAGTCAAGAAAATATTTCATATAAATTAAGAAAAGAAAATAAAAAAGTTCACGACAATCCTATATACAGGGTCAGCAAGGATAAATAAAGTTCTATTCGGGTGAGGCTTTGGTGTTGCGCAAAACAAGTGAACAGATGAAACAATGCACGACAGGCTGTGTCCATACACAATATAAAATCAATGGTAGCATTTTTTGCTATGTACTTCAAATCATCATGACAATTTTTATAGAAATAAAATTATTTCTATTAAAAAGGATACAAAACATCCATCAGAGTATTGTCACATAAAAGAATTTTCAAAAAATATCCTTTTAATAATCTAATGTTGTCAGACATGTCCAACAAGTACACACCAGCAATAATTTAATGTAAACTGGCTCTGACTTGAGGACATGTTAAAAAGTGCAAGCCTGCTTAAAGCTTTGGGGCACCAGGTGCCTCTTGGCCTTACTTAGCTATCATACCACTACAACAAAACCTGTAAATGAAAACCATGCTAATACAATACTGTCCTACTTTTCTTAAGAAGTGAAAGTACACCTGAGATTATTTTTAACAATATTCACGAATGTTCACTGTAAACTACATACCTCTAGCATCAGATAAAACCAACTACAGATCAGAAAATGTAGCAACTTCTACAATTGGTTTCCATTTACAGTAATTACTGTAAGATCACATCACTCATGATTCACCTTTCGTCGTTTATGATACACGTTCCCTAATATTAAATTGCTTAACACAATAAAATTAAAGAGGTCATTTACTTTTGAGTAATTTCCTAAATTCAATTAATGTTCCGGAATTGTGAGCCCCTATCAGCTACGAGCAAAAGTGACATCTATTCACTTGTTGCTGGGCTGGTGGGGCGGCCTAGCGTACAGGTACCCAAGGTAGGCTAATAACTGGGCGGCAGGTCAGAGGTTGGGGGTGGGGGTTACAGGATAGGAGTATCAACCCTAAATCTGAGATTAACAGTCAGCTGACATGACCTTTATTATAAAGACAACAGAATACATGAACTGAGTGTCAATCTTTGATTTAGGTGAAAGAATTAAGATTGTTAACAGTTTCAAGATCAGAAATCAAATGGCAATGAATATAATGAAAGGAAAAGATCTTGAGTTTTGGATGACCAAGAAGTTTCAACTTTTTCCATAAAACTTCACAGCTGCATCTGAAAAAGTTGTAGTGGTTGAAATATTTAGAAAAATAAGTTTAAAACTGCTTTATACGGTACAAAAGTACTGTTATTAATGTCACTGACATGCATGTTTTACTGCATGGATACGGATACCAATCCAGATGGTTAACTGAGAAAATGGATATCAAGTAAGTAATGGGCAATATAAGCATAGTTCTTGTCAAATGTGAGGAGCATGCAGCATTAAGCATAGGTTACACACAGTATAAGAAAAAGAAAATGAAAAAAAGTTGTGTATTCTGATAAGAATGCTGCATTTCTACCAGAAGAAAATGTTTAACAATATTCAAATGAATGAGTGAATGAATGAATGTAGATAAAGAGAGTCAGGGCAGGGCAGGGTGCAGGTAAGGCGCCACCACACACCCGGGGCATAAGGCGAAGATTCTTACACTAGTCACCTGAGTTAGACATGACATGTGTCCCAGTAAGAGACATGGGTTGCCTCAAGTAGTCCCACTCAGAAATGTGGCAACGGCATCGTGCGTATAACTTGTTCCCTGCCCATCTCAAATTTACAAGGGCCCTGAACAGTGGTAGCGCCGCACACACCCAGCCATCACCCCCTGCCCACCACTTGCCATCCTTGGCCCAACTTTGCAATGCATTTCATTTACGTACAAGCTATATGCATGTCATCTATCACTCAAAACTAAACAAGTAAGGACTAGGTGATGATGCAAAAGTATTAGATAAAACTCCTTTTGTAAATTAACGTTTAAAACAGGCACCACCCACTGAGGCAAAGCATTTTCCATCAATGGTCTACTTTTGATCTATTTCAACATAATGAATAACATGGGTTGGAAAAACTATTCAAGGGTTTTCTTCTACAGAAGAAAATAGACAGCAAAGACTGTACACCAAGCTAAGTACTGTATGTTAGTGCTACAAAATTATATTCAGTAGTTGCAGCAGCCGAAACTAGAGAACACGATAAGATTTGAGCAGAAAATAAAAGTAAATTTTTGACAGATATAAATGCTTAAGCTAATTAAGATCAGATATTACTGTTCAAATGTACCATACATTAAAAACGAAAGTCAAATAAAAAATTGATGATTTCCAAGTTAGATTACAGTATGGTACTATCACTAGCAAATTAATCTTTCATAACAAAATTAGCATAAAATACACCTTAGACAAATGGTGCTTTGCCCAATGATGTGCCCCTCGTATAACTCCAATCATTTGCACACTACTATAGTACATCCTGGACACTTTCTCCTGCATTCTTCTCTCCCTTTCCCTGTCTGAAAAGGGGCCATCTTTCAGCCGATATTTCACTCGTTATAAAAATAAACTTTCAATAAGAGTATCATCCACGCTGAATAGTATATACTAGCTAATCAATTTCCCATAAGTTAATATAATGTATAAAAGGCAAGTTTCAGTACCACTAAATATTTGTTATACCAGTTAAATGAGATGCCATTCAAAGTATGGCAAAAATTTTTGTGTTTACGTACTGTACAGAACTTTAACTGGCTTTCATGTACAAACATTTATTATGAAAAAAAAGGTAATACTGAGTAGCAGGTGTTGGGGGAACAAAAGTAAAGTAAGTAAAGAGTTGAATTAGATGGCGTACTTTGGAACTTTAATTAGTGTAATGTGAATAAGTCCACTTGTGCTTTATAATTAGGCCCAATCTTTTTTAGATTTTATCAACATTAGCCGTTATATGAGTGAGTAAAACTAGCACTCAAATATCTGTATTCTTATATTTTTGAATAAACTCGAACTGTCCTTGCTACTCAAAGGGACAAATGACTTGATAAAAGAGTAAATGCTTGGATATTTAAGCTAAAAGATTTTGTTAATGCCATTCTTTAAGGATGATTTACATCCCATCCACCTACCAACAGATGCAGTGCTCTTTCCACATGCATGATTGTTTGCAATGAAAATACAAAAAATGGAGGACATTGCATTCATAAGCTAGTCTACTGCTCCACAATCACCTACCAATTAATGGACGATAACTTAAAACGCTGCATCACGTATATAATGGATTCTTACTTCACAGTACAGTATATAATAACAAAGCTACAATGACATTTTATTTCTACCAGATTTGTACTGATTGTGTTTGGTGGTGAAAAGCAGTGGGCATTGAAGCTTGTTTGGTAAGCAATTTTCCTCAATTAAGCTGACCTAAATTTTGTAATGAAAATCATCTGATTACAAATGCTGTAACTGTCAAGCTCCAAAGAGTTCATATACTATACAGAATTCCATTGCTGTATTTGGAGACATCTAAGTCAGATTAATGGGCAATAGTCATTACTTACTCACAAAACCCAATCCCCAAACTCACCTGACTCCGGGACGCACAATGAAAGTCACGTACACATATGCCACTAACATACGCATGCATACAGTTGTCCTTAGAGATTAAAGAAAGGGAAATTAACTTAAACCTAGCAATGTCCGAGTTGAATCATGATTGATGGATAAATATTATTAACTGGCTAAACATTCATATCACATACTTAAATCAGTCGCTTGATTGAGCCACGGAAAGAAAAGGAGGCTTTTTGACTGCAAATCAATTTGTGTGATAGTTCAGAAAAGGACCATCGGATATCACAAATACTGTGTATCATATATATACAGAAGTACTTGTGTATATATATGTTGGAGTTTGAAGTGGCATGGCAGTGGGAGTGGTGCAGGGGGCTGTGGGAGGGGAGCCGTGGGGGGCATTAAGGGAGGCAAGGGGAACTCCAAGCTGCTCCGTACGTACACTGAAATAGATAGATGATAGATGATAGACAAAGTGAGAGTGAGAGAGAAAGAGAGACGAGCACATTTACCAGTCTCCCTAATTTGTCCCCTCCGGAGCACAGGGAAGACGTTTGGAATGGGCACATTCATTGCTAGAACTGTTTTTTATCTTTTAATAGAATTTCCAAAATCACATTCTTTTTTTATTTTTTATTTAAGATTAACCTTACTCAACAGCCCAGGAAATGAGACCAAGTAGTTTTGTCTAGGAAGTCTGCATGTATCTGCAAAGAGCAGGGATTGCCCTAAATGCTATAATTTTCATCGTTAGTCACCACCACAACCTCTACCCTAAAAAGTATACCCACTACTTTTCATTTCTACAATGGCATACTGCCAGATTGTTATTATAAGATTTTGATAAAACTATGGCTGATAAAAAGTTAAGGGAAAAGGAATAATAGAAAGGGACAGAAAATATTAAAGGATGAAGCTGGCATTCCCAAGTACAACTTGCAACATATCCATAGACAAAACTACTCAGTTATGGGTCTATTGTTACACTTAAATCTAAGACTTCCTTAATCCTATCTTCCCTACAGTTTCTTAAGTCTATATTCGTTTGCACAAAATTCACAGTGAAGAAAGTGTACTAAAAGAACAGAAAGGAAAAGAAACTTTCACAAAACACAACGTCACAGGTTTAATAACACATGTTTTTTTTATTTTCTTAACTTTGGAAGTGCCTTAACTCTAAATATGATGAAGTAGTGACAGAATTTAACCAACTCTGCCTACCAAAACTTGCTGGTCACTTAACTGTAACTACTGCATCAACTTCAGAACCTAATCTAAGCAAGTGAGTCAATTCGCACACACACACATTTTGCGACTCAGGTGCATGTGGCAGTAATATTAGCTCTACTGATATAGAGGCTGGCTGTAAGCGAGACAATGCACAGCACAGCTAATATGCTACTGCATCCACGTCATCCATTCTGCCAATGCCAGTGCCACTCAAGCCACATCCTTCCATCCAGTGCACAGGAGGAGAATGGCTCTTTGGGGCTGTGCGTCCAGGCCCAGTCTCCGGTATCTCGCTTGCCGTTGCATGCACACATTTTTCTCGAATGCTGGTTCCTGATGCACAGTGACTTCTCGACTCACACAGGAAGAAATTATTATTTACATCTGTGCCTTTCTAGTAGCATTACTGGTTGACACATTAAAAAAGAAAAATCTATATCAGTCATCATAACGTTCATGGTTTCGATACATAGTTTATGTACACACTGTTGTGTCAGGTATATGTAGTCCTTATTAAAATAAGCCTTGTTATCAAAATAAACCTATATTCTTTCAACAGTCTCAATAGGTTATTTATAACATCATCTAGCTGTACATTACACTATCAGTCATCCCAATTACTTTTTTAACACTATTAAGTCTTCATCATCAAACTGGTTACACTAAACGCTAATCATTATTAGAATAGATATTTTTGTTGTTATCTCATTTCCCTCCAGTAACATCTCCACTCAACGTTTCCCTGCTTCTCACCAGTGCCACGTCCCATAAAGTGAATGAAGCAGCAGCCGCCAGTAGGCACAGGGATAGGCGGGAACTGGTCCCCGCTGACAGTGCCTGCTGTGAGCATGGCTGCGGTGTAAGCACAAAACATTAGGAACATCTTGATACTCCACCATTCCAGCTGCCTGGCACAGCCATCCTCCAAATACACAAGGATTTCTTAATCATCCATCCATCCATTAGGTTCATGAAAGTTTACAACTAGTTCAATTTTCTATAATAATAAGCAATCATAAAGGTTTTTAATGTCCGATTTACTTAAACAAAATTAAAATTAAAGTGGTTTCCTCTTTGGTTCATTTGTATATTACATGTACAGTGAATTGTCTCATCAGTAAAAATAACTGATTTTGATACAAGAAAAATAACCATTAATGACTTTCTTTTATTCTACAGTACCTGGAAATACTTCTAAAGGAATTTGATAGGGTAAATGCTCCTCAAAAAAATAAACACCCACGTCTAATAACAAACACTTCACGTTCTAATGAAGGATGAAATGGTACCTGGGTTGTATGTACAAGTGTGCATGTATGTTACATATATACATACATATTCATATATATATATATATATATATATTATATATACATATATTACAGAGATATACATATACAAAAATAAGATACATATATCATATACATATATACTATACATACATACTACATATATATACCATCTATATATAAATATTATTATATATATAAATATATAATAGCATATATATATATATATATATATATATTATATATATATATATATATATATCTATATATATATATATATATATATATATATATATATATATATATATATATATATATATATATATATATAATCTATATATATATTACACACACAAGTTGGTATAAAAATATAGCATTCCCATGATGGATTTCATTCTACATTTTGCAGCAAATCAGTATATTTCAATTTTGTACCCTTGTTTTTATTTCTGTTTGTATCAAGTTTTCCATATTTATTTAAATGGGACCTATAAAGAAATAAACATTTATCAGACATCTTTAATTATCTTTATGTGGTGAATACATGTGACATGGTAATTTTTCACAATGAAACTGGTTACAGCAGTAGTGTCTGCTGAACCACTTGATTCCTTGTAACATCATTAATTTTAATTTTTGTGTGGGGAACTAAAAACAAAGGATACGGAGCCTAATGAAAGGACTGTTCAGTTATAAAGGTGCCATTATGCAAAAAATGCAATTGATTATGCACAACAAACAAAAGTTTGTGTTTGTTCATTCTTTATTGATTCATCAAATCTATTTCCATTTTCAGAATTTAGGTTATACTGGATTTCTTTTATTTTTATGTACCATAATTAGTCAATAAGTGATGACTATCTAAGGCCAGTTGTAATCATATACAAATTACCAGGGCAAATTTTACATACTTTTTGGAATTACCAATTCCAGAGAAGGAGGATTAAGCACTACCTTTCTGATACAACTGATAAAATTTGACTTGGTTCACTTTTAACCAAAATATGATGTGTAAGTGTGTTAAGAAGTTATTGCTACCCTCATGCATAACATTATTGATCATTCAACATATGATCAACTATACAACAACTTACTGCGCTTTAACCATATTCATGCTGTGCCTAAGCCCTGGATGGGATAAGTTCAATACATTATTTACATTCTCTTCTATAAATATCACATTAATCTGTTTGATATTTAATTTCTCCCTACTTAAAATAAAAATAAATCTCTATCCATACATATCTTTCCTAAATTAAAATAAAATGGTTTAACAGGCACTCAACGACATTCTTCCACAGAAACTAAACAGGGGTTTCTTGGCATTTCTCTCTCGCATTTACAGTTAAAACTTCAGGTGGGGGAGGGGGCCAGCAGGGTGGTGGTGCACCAATAAATCTGTGGCAAAGGCAGTGCTCACAGATACACACATACTTGCGCGCACACACATGTACACAAACACACACACACACACCCAATCACTGGCCGGCCACAAGAGCCCATCCCTATCTATCTTACCCAGAAATCATTCCCTTCGGAATCCACTAGGAGAATTTGGCATGGATATCTACTACTGGAGTCCCTGTAAGAATTTATGTCTCTGAAGAAAGGCACATATCTAAAAATGGGAATAGGTTTTACTTTCAAAACTTTAAAAATAAACTCTTATTTACCTCTATTTTATATTTCCTTTGGATATTGGGAACAAACTAGAGTTACAAGTTTCTCAAGTACGAAACTTGCACTAAATGACAGATGAAAGTTTACTTAAACAAACTACTAAGTGGGGTTGATCGGAAATATGAAGTGGAATGTAACATGTGGAACAGTCCAAGACTGCAGCAATAGAGTTCTTTGAGTGCCTCAATAAAAGCCAATTCCCAGTTCATTTCTCTTCAATGGTACGTATACCCAAGCAATACAACACTTGCTTTTTGCTGTTGCCTCCTGTCTTTTCCTACCTAATCGTAAAGGCTAAGAATGATCAACCATTTTATAAAACCAGCCATTCACATCTGAAAGTGTGTGTATTGAATGGCATAATATACATTGAAAGAAAAGTTTTACACTAGAAAATGACAATGATCTCCAGCACCAAAGAAAGAAAGGAAACTCTGACTCAAGAGGTAATAGAAATCTGATAGTTCTAATTAAGGTCACTAATCAAATGATCGCTAACTTTGATAAAATAAAAACATGACTACCACTGGGCCAGATATGGAACGCAACTGATTGGGAGATATTCTCATCTGGCAAAACATGTTGATTCATGATGCTACCTAATGTGTTTGGGCAATTGGTAATGAATTCATGGATAAGTATGTATCAGAAAATAAAAATCTTTTGCAATCTGAATAAGAAATAATATTTACAAGTACTTTTAAGGAGTGGGAGTTAGTTTTAGTTTCAATCTTGATTCCTAATAAGAACTGGTAATTTTACATCACATCTATATTTTATATAAATGTATATTTGGCATATTACTTGTAAGGAAATGTTATAAATGGAAGTCAATTTTCAAGTATGCTGCATTACAGTAGATAAAATTCTTTTAAGTTGTTAGGATTAACAAATGGACTGTGTTTGGCATACTTTCACTATTCTACAATACTTCAAAGGCGGTAACCCTCCAGTGGATATCAATGATTTTTGTTGTAATTCTACACATTCTACCAGTTGAACATGGCATAATAGGCAATTTTGAGCTATATTTAAATATTCTTTAAGTAAACAACTAACAAAGAACTGCTATACATGAGGTGTCATGTTGCAGCCAATTATATTCACTAGCACTTGTATAAAAAATATCGTCAAGAAGGAAGATTTTTTTCAAGAGAAACATCTCAATAAACACTCAATAAAATCATTCACATGCACATCCTTCCTGATAATAATGATAATGAGAAAAAAATTATTACAGCAATCAAGAGAGAAATAGATCACACAGTGTAATCATCTTCATGAGCTTGTTATTATGTATCCAACAATAACTGATTCTTTTCTATTTAATTACAGTAGTGTAATTTTCAGTTTACATAAAGCTTTTCTACAGTATAACAAAACAGTAATTTGTCACTTTCATTAAAAAATACCATTGGTTTCACTTATTCAACACTGAATAAATTTTTTCTACACTATCAATCTACGGTTCTTTCTACGAATCACAGGTCTCTTACAACCACCCAAGCTCCTTTCCACTGACCCCACGCACAGTGTAATTACCCGGAGAACAGCTGCTGTGAGGGAGGACTTCTAACTTCTGCCATAAGACTCACGGCATCAGCAGCAGCACTGTATGCATTGGGGTAACCGGGAGAGAAAGGGCCAGCATATCCTATTCTCCTTGTAGTAGCCCTTCAGAAAGACTTTAGTGTAAGGACTACTCAATTTTCTACAACAAGGCTCACCACAGATGAAATAAACATAAATCAGTATAACGCTGGATGCACCTTTTTTATTATTGGATTTGCTCTGAGAAGATTGTTTAAATTGAATGTGAAAACATGTGTTTTTAATCGAGCAGTTATGTGTAGCCTTAAGCCTACACAGTTCTGACTCCGTGATTCTTCTGAGGTTTCTCCCGTAGCATAAGAAGATAGTGCAGCCTTTAATAACAGTTCCTAGCTTCAGACCTGGAAAGGGACATTTCCAAAATAACTGAATTCATAGCAAGCTATTAAAAATCTTAAATAAAAGTTCATGCTTTATATACATACAACAATCATTACTATAACAAATGCTATATACCGAAATGAAATTTCCGGAGAAATCTGGAGTAATTCACTGGTGCAAGTGGAACATTCCCCACCAGGGAAGCAATTCACAACTTTGACTCATCTCTGATAAAGTATTACGCTATCTCCTTTAACACAATAATTCTATATAAAATGTATTAACATATTCTATCCTAACAACTTTTAGTCATCCCCATTACTTGTTATAAATGTCCAAGTTCTGTACTACAGCACAACAAAAATTACAGTTGTTGGCAATTTAAATTTTTCTTTTTGCTCATGAATTTACAAGTGAAGTGTTTTAGTTGGTCCTGAGGTGCACACCACTTTCCTGCATAGATCTTGAATTGTACACTGATTTATAATTAACCTATTTCAGTTCATATGTTTTCATCAGGTACATTGTTTACCCCAATCAACTCTCCTAATGCATATCATGATCATTACCTGGTTTAATTTTGCAATTCAAATTTTGTTTTGATTACCTACAACTTTCTACCCTACTTCTGTAACTAATTTTTCATCCTTTGTAATAGGTTACACCAGTCCTGTTAAGGTACTGTTACAGTGATTAACACACAAATACTGTGCTCAGTATTACTTCTTTTATATAATACTTTTTTTTTTTTACAACATTTGCCACTATGACTAAACTAACAGAGGGAATGAGCAGAGACAGAGCAAGTGCTTTGCATTACCACAGCCTCTGGCATTTATTAATTTCTCATCAGAGTGACTTTTGTTGAAATCTCACAATACAGTATATCTTTTAAATAAAAATAATTTGTTTATGAGTTGGTGGCCCTCACTGAACATGCCTATAAAGTAGCACCTCAACTTATTATATACTTAGGGTCTGGGTTTTTCCTGAATAACAAATTGTAAGTAACCAAATCTCTCTATGATAGCCCACACTTCAAATTTTACCTAAAAATGTATCATATCCAAAAAGAATAGCATAGCAAAAAGTAACTACAATAAAGTAGCTGATACATACAGAAGACTGCTATATTGTGATCCATTAGTTACAGTGCTACTGTACCTCCTATGATGCCTCAGTTACTCTTCATCCTTTTGTGTAAACACTGGCATGGCAACGCCATGCTTGCTGTAATGTCAACCATTATACCTTCATATTTCATTTTTATTTTTGGTGCTCTTCTCTCAGTTGTGAATATTGGCTTGTAGAGTACTTTTTCATTTAATTTTGTGGTGTAGTGTTTTGGGAAAAAGTACTTTCCTAGCTCCTATAACACTACTGTAAGCATTTCTTACATTACAAAGTTTTCACCCCGAAATTCAAAGTTTTTCATTCCATCAAGTTAAAATTTTCTGGAGACTTTATTGCCAAGGTTCTCTCCCTATAGATTTTTTGGGGCTGAGGATTTTCTTGTTAAGTAATCTCATTGCCTCATTTCACTTCTTAGTTCGCAGTGATCAGATGCCTTTGGTTCTCTGTTTAAATCTTATTTACTAAAAATGCTGACGTCCACAGAACTTCAGTCCTGAATAAAAATAAAAAAGCACAGGCTACGATAAAAAAAACTGGCTTGGAAAAGGAGGGCAAAGCGAAACTCCGGTCTCCAAGGCGGTAGAAGAAAGACATATTTTTCTGGGGTACAATCTTGGTCGATGACCAAGCATCCACTCCGTATATGCATGAGTTGCCAGATGCCACAGATTCCTTGTTTTACAATCTTTGATTGTTTTTACCATTTTCCAGCTAGCGCTAGAAGATTATCCTATTGTTAAGACCTCAGGTTTATTAGCTATGAAAAATACAAATTGATTCCAAAATTTGTCATTTTTAATTTGTACTGAACTGCTTCAAAGGTTATTTGTCATTTTCTAATTCAGTTCAATTTGAGAATTTTTGCTTTTGAATTTCAGTAAGTAAATCCAAATAAAGCAGTTTGGTTTTTGCAAGTTTTGATATTCTGTAACTTACTGACTGGGGAACATATGATTACTGATGTCTGTTTTCTGTATTGTTTACCATGCCTAAGTATACTTGTATGGAGTTTCCTTCACACAAAAGCTTGCTGCTTGTTCTCGTCTTCCTTCATTAAGGATCCCACCTGTGTCAATCCTGTAGGAGTCAGCAGAGTTTGCCTCAACTGACATGCCTGGTCTTTTAAGGATTAGTCCACTGATAAATGGTTTCAGTTTGTATGGAAAATGTCCTATAAGCATTGTTCTAGGACAGTGGTTCTCATACTATGGGTACGAGATCAATTTTTATGGGTCGCAAGGACACAGGCAAATGATCAAACTTGCAGTGAATTTCAATTACTTATCTGAATTCTCTTGTAATTACTTATGTGAACGAAAAGCATCACCATGAATCCTGTTAGTTTAGTTTTATTAAAGGGAAAAGCACTGCCATGAATTCTATTAATTTAGTTTTGTGAATGAAAAGCAGTGCCATGGTTTCTATCAGTTTAGTTTTGTGAATGAAAAGCAGTCCCATGGATTCTATCAGTTTAGTTTTGTAAAACGAAAAGCAGTGCCATGGATTCTATGAGTTTAGTTTTGTGAATGAAAGCAGTGCCATCAATCCTGTTAGTTTAGTTTTGAAAAAGGGAAAAGAAGTGCCATGGATCCAACTAGCTTAGTTTTGTGAAAGAAAAGCTGTACACTATCTATTTTTCCAAAATAAAGTGTATATATCACTGCATATCTTTCTCTTTAATTTATTTGGGTATCGAAGGACTGAAATGTTCCAAAATAGGGTTGATTACGAAAAAGTTGGAGAACCACTGTTCTAGGACTTTGTGGATGTCTCCTTGGTCTCTCCTACTACTGGTCATGAGCTGCCTTACCAGCACCTTCTGTCATGAAAGTGACAGGAACATCATGTCAATTGTCATGATAGCTAAAAGTTCTGTAGGCTCCTATAATTTTTTGTTCTTTTCTTGTTTGTATTAATGACTTGTCTCCTCCAAAGGCTCCCAACCCTTATGGCCCTCTAATTACTCTTAGCAGATGTTTTTTGCTGTTAATTCGTCCTATACTATGGATTTGCTGTAATCAGTGGATTCATCCTTCCAAATCATTTGAAGAGTTATGCTTTTTATTCTATAAAAACATGTTTTACACACAGACCTAAACATCATAAGATGCCTTATTCCATAGAAAATTCATCCCAGTCACATTGGGCTGGATCCCTCCCACTGCTCAACAACTACAGTGGACCCCCACGTATTCGCGTTCTCCGGATTCACGGATTTCTCTCGGGAACGTTTCCCCGCATTATTCGCGGAAAATTCGCGCATTCGCGGTATTTTTCTATGAGAAATATCAACAAATTCTTGGTTTTTTTTTATCAATTTCATCATAAAATGCACCTTTTGTGATAAAACTTAAAAAAAAACAAATATGAACATTTTCAGTGGTTTTTCTTGAGTTTTAACTAACAAAATAGCCTGCTTTTAGCATTTTTATAGGGGTTCCAAACATTCGCGGATTCTAACTATTCACGGGGGGGTCTGGTACCCATCCCCCGCGAATACGGGGGGGACCACTGTACATTCATTCCAGTGTGGCTTGCCAGGATTGGAAAACAAATGGTGCTTTTGCATAATAAATACCATCTGCTCACTACAACTCACAAATTATAAGTTACCTGAATTAATATCTATGACATGATGAGAGAGAGAAGTACCCTTAAAAAAAAAAAAAAAAAAAAAAAAAAAAAAAAAAATGGAGAGAGAACACGAGACCCAGGAGGCAAGTGCATTTCAAACAGGAACCTTGTTTGAGATTAAGCTTGACTTGGTGTTGGGATTGAAGGATGACTTAGTCAAAGGCCTGGCCAATAAAAGGCAGGGTTTGTGAAAAATACAGAAATTCTTTACATACTTTTCTTTATCTCCACCTACATACACAGCACTCTCAGGTGAAGAATAAACTAATTAATAATCTTCCATGCATGAATGCATCATCTCATAAAAATAATATATACTGTATATGCAGATAAAAACTTATTTAAAAACTACCTACTATGAGATTCAGGGCCTCTGTAACACGGTTTTTTCGCAATAACTTTTTATCTATGCATTTCATAAATATAACGCTTATTCAGAATACATATTATATCAACATATAAATTTTGAGTGTATTCTGCACTACGTAGGTTGAATAAATTTGGTACTTATAATGTAAAAGTGACCTTTTTTGAAGACGGGCCAACTTACTCATAGAAAAGGTTTCGAACGCACTCGTTACGTAACTTATGATAGCATTTCTTCCCTCTTTCTCGATGGATGATTGGCTATACGTAACGAAGGCTAAACCTCTGGCAACATTGACATACAAATTTAAATACAAGCAAAGCAGTACACCTTTATGAACTCTGGAACCTCTCCACTGATAATTGTCATAATGAACAAACCAACAAAATATGTTAATAAATACAAAAACACTTCGATTATTAGTCTAACTCCCAAAATAAGTTTCCAAAGAAATTACAGTCTACTTTATAGGTCACAATCAGATTGACAAGATGTAGGGAACAGTTGGTAATTATCAAAAACATAGTGGACAAGCTTGATTTGATAACTGCTATATCCAATGTCAAGCAATTTTTATTTATTGGCTATCTACCTATTTACTGAAAAAAAAAATAGCTTTAAACCTTCACCAATAATTATCGTCAGAATGGTGACTTCATGAGGCTCCACCCACTTTTGCCTCGTTATAATCCAGGATAACACTGAAGGCTACCATGGGCATTGTTGGATTAGAAAATTTAACTTCTGGCTATAAAAACTAATTTCTCGAGTAGTTGTAAGAAGTGCTAAATGATCCTCAAGGATCCCAGCAGTTGGCCTAAACGTTTAATTCATGTATATTACTGCTATACTGTTGCGGCACTACTGCTACAGTAGTATTACTACGCTAGCGCTGATACCCCACTAATATCTATGTATCGTTCCGCCATTCATAAAGTCTTTGGGTTTCAGAGCCGATGGAATTTCTGTCTGGTGGATGGGCGGGGCAACATTTAGTCAAAAGGTGTTTGTTTACCTTGCTTACGTAATGAATGTTTTTTGACTCTTGGCTCATAATCATTGGCCATGGCGTCGGCTAGATAATTTTTACTCTATGAAAATTAAAACTATCGGGTTTAGGTTATTGATAATGCTGACAAAATTTGTGTGTGGTTGTAAAATATACATATGTCAACTTTCAGCTACATCCGATGCTTTGACAAGGAGCAAAGTCCAAAAAACCGTGTTACAGAGACCTTGAATCTCATAGTAGTCAAAAGTCCAGGTGTGCATGCATTGCTGGTGACTGGTGTTTCTTTGGTGTTTTTTTCTGTCATTTACTTTATTAGATTTTCTTACAATATTTTTAGTTTACTTCTTTAAATTATTTACCTTTAATATTTCATCTAATGTCCTTTTTCAAAATAGTATACTATATTTGTTCACTTGACTTCAGTTCTTATATAATCCTTCTTAATTTTGTTTATTTGGTTTGGTGGTACACACCACACAACCCACACACACACCACACAACACACAACAACACATATATTATATAACATTATATTATATATATATAGTATTAAGTTATTAATTATATTTATTACAATTATATTAAAATTATATATACAAATAATATAGTATAATATACAAATAGAAATAATATTTATATGCAATTTATATTATATATATATATATATATATTATATTATATATATTATATAATATAACAATACAATAATATACACAAATATATATATATATATATATATATATATATATATATATATATATATACATATACATATATATATACTCGTGTAATGCGATCTCGCTTATCATGCTACCCCCAGATGTTCCTTAAAAAATGATTTTATCATGCATCTCGTGTATCATACGAGCTAAAATAAATTTTCGAGACCAAATAACGATAGGCTAACCTCTTTTCCTCCTCTTTATCTATCCCATTTATTAATTAGGCTAACCCCTTTTCCTCCATCTCTATATCTATCCCATCTTCCAGTCAAGTTTAAAAAAGTAAAAGAGAATGCTACAAGTATCATTAATAATATTATACTTATGTAAACACATACAGCCTGAAACAGCTGATTTGCTATGGACAACTGAATCCAATAACAGCAGCAGATTTGTTTACATTTCAACCATCGTACGATAGAAAAAAATAAATTACCGTAGTTATGTTACAATTGACGTTGAGGAGAACGGGATGATCAATATGTTTGACATACTATATAGATTTTCTTACAATATTTTTTAGTTTACTTCTTTAAATTATTTACCTTTAATATTTCATCTAATGTCCTTTTCAAAATAGTATATGATATTTGTTCACTTGACTTCAGATTCTTATATCAATTCTTACTGTATGTGTGGGTGTGACACACACACCCACACACACACACATATATATATATATATATATATACATATATATATATATGCATATATATATATATATATTATATATATATATATATATATATATATATACATATATATACAACTATATAGATATATTATATATATATATATATATATATATATATATATATACATATATATAAATATATATACTCGTGTAATGCGATCTCGCTTATCATGCTACCCCCAGATGTTCCTTAAAAAATGATTTTATCATGCATCTCGTGTATCATACGAGCTAAATTTTCGAGACCAAATAACGATAGGCTAACCTCTTTTCCTCCTCTTTATCTATCCCATTTATTAATTAGGCTAACCCCTTTTCCTCCATCTCTATATCTATCCCATCTTCCAGTCAAGTTTAAAAAAGTAAAAGAGAATGCTACAAGTATCATTATAATAATATTACTTATGTAAACACATACAGCCTGAAACAGCTGATTTGCTATGGACAACTGAATCCAATAACAGCAGCAGATTTGTTTACATTTCAACCATCGTACGATAGTAAAAAATTACCGTAGTTATGTTACAATTGACGTTGAGGAGAACAGGATCAATATGTTTACATTACTATATCTTTACTCGTTATAGAGAAAAGATCGGCAAAGGCAAATACTGCTAAATTTAAGCTGTAAGTTTTAGCTGAAGATAAGGGAAAAAATGTTGACCTGCTAAAGACTATTATCATGTATCGTCAACATGGATGAAACTCCCGCAAACTTCAGTATTGTACCATCAAACTTGACCGTAACAAAATTTGAGAGAAACGTGTATTAATCAAAACTATTGAGCATGAAAGAACATTTTACGTTTTTCAATCCAATAAAAGTTAAATACGTAAAGCTTGCAGTATTCTGATGAGATAGAGTGACATCATCGAACGGAATATCACCAATTCATGGTAATTTGTATTTTTCCTCGCTATACTTACCTCGAACTATTTAATAAGAGAATCCTGGATGTCAATCCGGTACTGACCAGAAAAATCCGGTTACCCCTTCCACACCTAGCCAGGTACATGCCCCGAGGGTCAAGGCTACACAACCGCGACCTCCGACCTCAGTGCTTTCCATTCCACAAGGTTCCTGCCCTAAGGTACTCAGGGACGGTAGGGAGGGCCTGAAACCTAAGTACTTCGAGGTAAGTATAGCTAGGAAAAATACAAATTACCATGAATTTGTGATTTGTTCGGATGCCGTATACTTAACTTGAACTACTTAATAGGAGACTCATCCTTAGGAGGAGGGAGACTGGCCCGAGAGGTAGGTCCAGGTGCGTACCCAAAGGGGACCCAGTCCCGCTCGAGAGAGGGGAGGGACCTACAAATGGGTCTGACAAGGGCACTGGCTGAGATGGAAGGGTAACCCGGAATAGTGACTTCTACAAGGCAATGGTTTGTACTTCAAATATCACATAAATCCACTGTCTTACCTTCAGGTTCATAGGGTCCCATGAAAGCGAGTCTCCTGAGGCCCAGGAAGAGGATAATGAGGGGGATGGGGGGACTAGGATAAGGGGGAACTCACATTCACTACCACTCATACCCTTAGAGTCCCTTGCCCGGTGGCGGCCTAGATCTGCTGTTGGCCCGCCACCACTGGACCAATTTCGAATGAATCGAGAGATTTGCGGGTGCAGTCCTTCAGGTAGTGGGTCGTAAATGTGGACTGCCTGTTCCACACCCCGGCCCTTAGGATCTGGCTGACCATAAGGTTCTTGGAGAAGGTCAGTGAGGCCTTAATGCCCCTGATGTCGTGAGGTTTGGCCTTCTTCAGGGAAGGAACACCCATTCCCTCGTAGGCTCTCCTGATCGTTTCGCCTGAACCGGGCGGTCCTATTGAGATACTTCCTCACTGCCCAGACCAGACATAAGAGCAGGTCCTGAGGATCGTTTGACCTGGCAATGGAAGGGATCGAGAACTCCACAAACCTGTCGTCCACGATTGAGGGGTTTTGTGTCTTGGCCACGAAGGAGGGCACATATTGAAAGAAGAGCTCCTTCCACCCCTTTGAGTGTGAAACCTTGTAGGAAGCTAAAGCCAGCAGGAATACTGTCTTCAGTGTTAGCTCCCTGCTAAGATGTCCTTGAGGGGTTCGAAAGGGGGCTTCCTCAGGGTATCCAGCTCTCTTGCAACGTCCCACTGTGGTACCTACCTTCAAGGCGCTAGGGGGCAAGACAGCTCGAAGCTCCTGATAAGCATCAACAGGTGCTGGAGTTCCCTAAATCCAGCCCTTTCAGGAGGAAGACTTGACCCAAGGCTGCCCTGACACTCTTCACAGCTGCTACCGAGAAGCCTTTGTCCAGTCTCAGGTGTAACCAGGAATTCTGCTATGTGGGGAATCTTGGCCTGCAGAGGCTAAAGACCCTTCTCTCTGCAACAGGCCCCGAATGTCAACCATTTTCCCAGGTAAACTGCCACAGAGGACTTCCCTAGGTACCCTGATATCTGCGTGGCACTCTCAAAGAGTAGCCTTCCTTATTCAACAACCGCTCAATAGTCTCAACCCGTAAAGGGATAGGGCCGGGAGACCTTTGTGGAACCTCTCGAAGTGGGGCTGCCTTAGAAGGTTCGGCCTGAGGGGCAACCTCCAGGAATCTTGCACTGCTAGGGCCTGGAGGTCCGAGAACCACTCCCTGTCTGGCCAAGGGCCACCAACGACATTTGACCACTTCTTGACCTTCTCAGCTGGTTTAGAACCTGCCTTATCACCCTGAAGGACGGGAATGCATACACATCCAGACCGTCCCACAGGTGCTGGAATGCGTCCTCCCAGACTGCTGCTGGGTCAGGAACCGGGAAGCAGAACACCGGGAGCTTTGCATTTAGTCTCATGGCAAACAGGTCCAGGGAGGGGGAGCCCCACATCCCGATCAGCTCTACCACTACCTCAGGGTGGAGGGACCATTCTGAGGAAGAGGGCTGAGCTCCGTGCTTGCTCTGGGGCCTCAGTTGGGGGACTTCCTTAGTCCTTCGCTGGCCAGGGTTTCTGAAGGCGGAAGTCTTGTATACGATGGAGTCCTGGCTTGCCTTCCTCCACTGTTCCAAGGACTCTTCTACGACCTGATTTGGGAAGAGAGAGACCCCCATCAACAGGGAGTTCCTCAGGGCCTTGGCCTCTCTGTTGGGGAGGCTCCTGGGTAACCTGGCCAGGACCGCGTCCCTCCTCTGGAGTACCCAGTTGGTCCACTGAGTGATGGACTGAGTGGTGAGGAAGCTGATTGATCTCCCACCTGACAGGGCCAACTCCTGAACTTCGCTAGTTCAACCTCGTCTCTCAAGTAGTCGTGCTCGATGACGAACCTGACTACCACCCCAGACCAGAGGTCAAACCAGGAGGCCACATGGACCCTAGCCCAAGCTGTGGCCTCCATTGCCATGGCTTCAGGCTGGGGAAAGGAGACTAGAGACTAGACCTGCCAGCAGCTTCTTCTCCAACAAGCCTGGTGCCAGGGAGGTAAGGGCCCCTTCTACAGACTTGGGGGCCACAGTGAAGCCCTCCGGAGCATGGTCTCCTCTGCCTGGCCTTGGCTGCCGGAAGGAGCTGAGAGCCTGTGGGACCTCAAGGAGTTCCTATGGCCTGCCACCACTTGGTCCTCGTGGGCTAGTGCCCGAGACATGTTAACCGCCGGTGGAAGGCACAGAGAGGGCTTAGATTCTTTAGGACCGCCCAGGAGGAAGTCTACTGCAATGGACCTCCTGGCGTAGGTGATTCTTGGCCCTAATCAGGGCTAGGACTTGCCTAAAGGTGGACCCCTTGTCCGTGGCGTCCTGTCCTTCTAAGGCGCTCTGGAGGGCGTCCTGGACAAATGCCTCGTCCTCATCACCTTCCAGATGGCCAGAGGGGGCCTGCGCGGGCGAGGGGGGAAAAAGCCGGTGGCTCAAGGCGAATCCGACCAAGGACTTCCGGAGGGGACGGGAGCTCCCCTAAACAAGGAGCCTTGGACCGAAGAGGTGGGGCTGCCATGGGGCACCCACCAGTCTGGACTTGCCCCCCGACCCCGGCCGGCGAGACCAAGCTGCTCTGCCTCCTCTGCTGGGCAGAAGGAGAGGGAGGAACGTCAAGGAAGGGAGCCTGCCTGGTACGAGCAGCTGTCACGGGGCATGCCGGTACCAAGGTGGGACCCACTGTGGCCGCAGGTAGAACAGCCGGGGGAAGAGCACAGCACCCCTCCTATGGAGCCGTCACGGGTGCCACGAGTTTGGGGGCCCTCCGCGGGGACCAACTGGACGAGGAGTGGCGATGACCATGGTGGCGTGAACCATCTCGACAGCTGCCGCTCCTACTTCGACCCCTGCGGTCCTGGCTACGACATGGAGAATGGGAGTAGCGGCCTAAGGAGGAGGAGGAACGCGCTCAACTCCTCCCAGCACAGCGCCTCCACTTTGCTCTCCTCCTCTTCCTATGGGAGAAACTATCCGAGTCAGTCTCCTTTTGCTCTTCTTGCCCTTGGACCAGGGGGAGAGGGTCTGAAGACCAGCCCAGTCTGGGGAAACATCCACTGGGGGAGCTTCACCTTGGGGGAGCATCCTGGTCCTCGGGTCTGACCCCCCGGGAAAGAGTGGGGGTATCTCCCAGTCCTGGAAATCATCCTCCTGGAGGGGGGATCTGAAAGGGATCCTAAGGGAACCAGACCAGGACAGGAACTCCTAAGACCCCGTCGGAAGGGGATGGAGCCCTCTGCTCCGTGGCCATGCGCACTGGCGTGGGGTGAGCTGTGGGCCGCTGAGCGGGGTGAGCCAAGCTCACTGGAGTGGAGAAAGCCTCGCTACCCGGAGTGAGGAGAGCTGCACTCCCTGGAGCGGGGTGCGCCGTATACACTGAGCGGAGAACCAACGCAAACACCTCAGCCTAAGGAGCGCCCCACAGGTTGAAGCGGGACCACACTTCTCGCAGGAGGCCATCGTCCCTGGGCAGCACAACCTGTACAGTAGACACAGACTCTGCAATGGGCAGAGGCCCAGGAACGAACTCACCTAGGTCCCCTCGCTGGATGGGAACAGGAGAAGACCTAGGCAGACACACTGGAGAAGGGACAGGCCTCGTCGATAAGGGCTCCTCCAAGCGAAACTTCTTCGCTAGTGACCTGACTTTCTTCTTCTTCCTCTTGATCAAGGCCAACGTCCATTGGAAGGGAGGCCAGGAAACACACTCTGGACACGTGGACTCAAGTTGAGCAGGGGCCTCCATGACACGAGTTACACAAAGAGTGGGGGTCGATCTTTATCAACGACAAGAAAGCCCCACATGACTTATCCTCTGAAGGGCTGGACATCGGCGTTGAGGAGTGTTGGGCACCATGATAGAAAGTACACACACGCACATACACACACACACAAACATACACACACGCATGGGGGAGAGAAGACTCTCACACATAAGGGAAACACACAAAGGAAATCGGGCCGGCACACAGACAACGAGCTGATGCATGTAGACAGGTCAGCAACCAGGAAAGCACTGAGGAAGGAGGTCGCAGTCGCATAGCCTCGACCCTCAAGGTATGTACCTGGCTAAGTGTGGAAGGGGTAACCAGATTTTCTGGTCGTTACCAGATTGACATCCAGGATTCTCCTATTAAGTAGTTCGAGGTAAGTATACGGCATCGGAACCACTGTTGATTTTCGTTTATGCAATAAAAATGCCCTCAGCGCCATCTACTAACAAGAAAAATAACTAAATTTTGTTTGCAAAGCTATGTATTCAAATGATATTTCAACTTGAAAACACTTCCTATAACAAAATAACCTTCTCCAACATCGATAGAGTATCTTGAGATTTATTTGCGCCAACTAGAAGCAAGAAAATCGCTCTGATCTGACTTCAATGCAGCAAAATAAACTTACCTCGCAATCATCCTCAGCTGATTTCCAAACCAAAACACTGATTGCTATGTTTGTATTTTATAATACAAACAAATAGTAATATGAAATTACATACAATATTATTGGCTGCAGTCCAGTAAAGCATAACTTTTTAAAAGATCCACGGAAAAGATGCATCCATTATGTTTGTATTTTATCCTACGATACTAATATGTGATTATTACATACTTTAATCTTGTACCTCGTGTTTGATGCAACCCCCTTAAAATTAGCTCCAAAAGTCGCATGGTACACGAGTATGTATGTATGGTAATGTAATGTTAATGTATTATGTGTATATATGTATATATATATATATATACATATATATATATATATAGTATATATTATATAATATATATATATATATATACTTACATATATATATAATATATATATATATATTATATATATATATATATATATTATATATATATATATATAATACATATATATACTTCATATATATACTTACATATATATATATATATATATATATATATTATATATATATATATATATATATATATATATATATATATATACACATACATACATACATACATACCATACATACATACATACACACACACACACACACACACACACCACACACACACACACACACATATATTATTAATATATATATATATATATATATATATATATATATATATATATATATATGTATATTATTATATATATATATATGTATATATATGTAATATATATATATATTATAATATATATATATATATATATATATATATTACACTTTATACACATTCACACACATACATATGTCAAGTTTTATGTTTCACCAAAAGTCACTGAAAACCAGCAGAAAGTTTTATCAGGTGGGGAACCTGCAGAGGAACTGTGAACACTACAGGACACAACATCATTTACAGAAATGCTCCTCTAGGTCTGCAACATCAAGATTAATTGTCAGCCTCAGCCTATTCTTGAAACACCAGTATTTAACTGATGAACAATAAGGAGTCTAGTCTTGGACCAAGACTTATGATCTCACTCTGGCAAAATCTACTATTGCCATTCGTAAGGATACCATACTGCAGTCGAAGGGATGTCAATCTAGTAGGAGGTCGCAAAATTCCACTTCTGACACTCTACCACATCCGAGGCTCTTGACATAGGCTCAACAGTTTTGCAATGAAGAAAACTGCCAATGATGACACCACCACCTTTATTCTAGGGCGAGTTCCATGGTAGTCACTGGAGACAGGTACCTAGGAGATGCTCTGTACGGATAGTACGGTCTTGCTGAACTGGCAAACATGGATTCTCTGTTGTACAAGACCTATCCAATGGTTCACCTTCTGAGGTTGATGATGTGCATTCCCTTGAACATATTTTTTCTCTTTATTATACCCATTGCCAGTTAAGGTCTATCAATGTGAGATAGACCCCTTCTTGGAGCATCAACATATGCCATGGTTTTGACGCCAAAAGGGCCGTTGGAAATACGTACCTACTTAATTGGACAGGTAAAAATGAACAGGAAAACAACAGGAATTTCAATGAATATGTACAGCAGCCACATAAGGGGCAAGAACAGAGGTGGTTCCAAATTACACACAAGCTATACATAATTCTTTTATAAATACTATCAATATAACTTTAATCGATACTTAATCAAAGCAAAATGAAGGACACCAATGAGCGTATACTTCGAGAACGAGATGAAAAATTTAAAATGATGGCATAATTGTAATAAAGCACTAAAATGAAAATAATTTTCCTTTAAATTCTTCACTTTTGAAAGCTTTTGTCCTTCTGTGAACCAAACCTCACCCACTGAATGCTGAAGTCACATGTTCAAGATATCTATATTTTCATTTGTTTGTAAACAGTACAGGATATAAAAAGCTAAAATTGTTTCACAGTCTGCTCTTACTTACACTGTTACTTAGGTTGTGGTGGGCACTGAACAGGGCCAGGGGTCGTGGGGTAAGGCTGGTATTCATCAGGGGAGTGGGCAGCAGTTTCATCCATCATGGTCATATGTTGCATCATAGGTGCATATGGTGAAGCTGCATAACCCCCACTTGCTAAGTACCCTCCTTGCTGTAAATTTATGATTTTAATTAAAAAAGCTCAATAATTAACCTAAAAGAACAAGATAAAATAAAGAAACAAGAACAAGATAGAACAAAAGAACAAGATAAAATAAAAGGAACTTCCTATACTTAACTTAAATCTAGACACTGATATTCAAATTTAAGACACTAATGTTAAAAGTCACAATGATCAATTTCAAACTTATCATTGCCTTCAATACTGTTGCAAACAATAGTCTATGGAAAATTTCATGCTCTTGTCTTTCTTGTGATTAATTTTCCCAAAAATTTCCACTCCTTCCCACCCTCTCTCCTCTCATTTCTCCAATTTACTCTCATAAATATCAATCCCACAATGCTGACCTCCTTGGAAGATAATTTGTTTAAATTTTTAACCACACAAAGTAAGCTGGAATTGACAGATTTCTAAGCTAGCCAAGGTAATGGTTTCTTGGGTTAACATACTCAGGCACAGGTGAGCAATCTTCAAGGATTACTAAGATTACTTCATTTGTCCTCCTTTTCCTGCTCTTCCCTCCCACTCTTCCTTATCTTGCTCTTCCTTTTCCTCATTAAACAATTATCTTTCATCTGCTACTGGTCTGGCTTCCCCTATTTTATGACTCACATTTTCTCTGATCCTACAATAATCTCTATAGTTAGATAAGTCATAGTATTCATAAGAGCTCAGCTGATGATAACATCTGCTATTCTCCATCCCCCTTTCAACATTATTTCATCTATATATTGAACTTCCACAGTTTCCTTTATGGTATTGATTCTAATCTTGCTTAGCCTAAAAAGTATCCAATTTGCTGCTCTTAGTCTTTCACTTAATTCGAACTCAAGATAACCTGCACTGGATATTGTTCCAAGATATTTAACCATAATAACCCTATGCAGTTACGTCATCCTTTATTTTGAATTCAGTGTCTCTAGATAAATGAATATTCTATTGAGCAAACTTAATATATCATGAGGTGTTTTACTGATTAAAACAGCATTACTGCACAATCTAAGCATCATAACTCTATTATTACTCCAGGACTTACAGCACTTGGTCATCACATAAAATTTCTATAAATGTTTCTTTGCTACATAATAAAGACTTATATACAGTGGGCCCCCATATTCGAGTTCTCCGGAATCACAGATTTGGGATTTCCTGCTGGACCACATCTACCCATTATTTGTGGGAAATTCGCCTATTCACTGGGTTTTCCGACAAAAGTAATCACTAATTAGTGTATTTTGATGTTATTTTCATGACTAAATAAATATTTATAATACAAAAATGATTTATGAATTTTAAAGTATTTTTATTGATTAATACTGTATCAGTAAGTTTATTAAAATTAAATGATATCACATAATAAAAATAATTCTCCTCTCTCTCTCTCTCTCTCATGTGTCTTTTGCATGATAAATAAATGATTTAATATTTTCAAATATTAATATTAATGTAAACCGCAATATCATTTCATTAAAAAAAATACTATAGCAAATTAGCAAAATTTTAGCATATCAATTTTAAAAATTATGTAAGAATGAAGGAAATCTGAGTCTTCTCTCTCTAACTCCAGGAACTAAAACTGTCAAATATATCAATCTGAGTCTTCTCTCTCTAACTCCAGGAACTAAAACTGTCAAATATATCAAGTAATGTGACAGGAAGGGGAGGAGCTGTTGTGTTGTTGCCACTAAGTGTTCATGTAATTTCTCTCTCTCTCTCTCTCTCTCTCTCTCCTCCTCTCACTCTCTCTCTCTCTCTCTCTCGTCTCATCCCCTCCTCCTCCTCTCTCTCCTCCACCCTCCCATCCTCCCCCTCTCTCTCCTCTCCTTCCCTATCCCTTCACTCTTTAACTGAGACGAGAGAATTTTTATAGTATTTGTACTATATATCTATTAATACTTTCAAATAATAAAATAATAACAATAATATAACTGTATTTACAAAATGCATATTATGTGATGGTATTTCAAAGAAATACAAGAATCTATCCATTTCACTATTTTAAATAAGGATTCTCTCTTTCTCTCTCTCTCTCCCTTTTGCCACGCTGGAAGTGTTGGAAGTATTTTCTGGAAGAACAGAGAGATAAACACTCTCTCTTGCTCTCTCACTTTCTTTCTCTCTCTTCTACTGAGATGAAAGAATTTTTATGGTACTAGTATGTAATACGTATGTTTATTGATATTTTCAGTTTTTAATAATAATAATAATAGTTACAAAATTTGTGCATGCTATTATTTTAGAGATAAAAATAACGTTTCCATTTCACTTAAGTAAGAATAACTCCTCTCTCTTAACGAGAAAAGAGAATTTCTATGGTAGATGTATGTGTTTATTAATATTTTCAAATAATAATAATAATAATAATAATAATAATAATAATAATAAAACTGTAATTTCAAATTAAAATTCTTCCCTTTGTCTTTCTCTGCGTCCATTTCCCTACCTTCTCTCAACTCCAGAGGAGCTCCGAAGCTGTCAAATATGTCAAGTAATGTGACGGGAGGGGGACAGTGCAATATAATGGTCAACAATTTTAATGGTTTTTATGCAACTCTCTATCTCTCTCAGTGAGATGAGATAATTTTTATGGTACATGTATGTAATAAGTTTATTATTAATATTTTCCCATAATAATACTATAATATGTATAACAATAATAATTTAAATGTAATTACAAAATTCATATGCAAGTATTTTAAATACAATAATCTTTAAATTTCATTCTTTTAAATACTGTAATGCAACTTTCTCTCTCTCTCTCTCCACAAGATAACGTATGTAATAGTGGTAACTTTCTCTCTCTTGGCTGCAAATGTTAGAAGTACGTATATACCTTTAAGGGCACTAATGTTTAAGATTACTTTGAAATTATATTAATACAATCTCTACGATTAATACAGTAATATGAAAATAATTCAAGGTAAATTTGATGTTGGATGTTACATAAGGTGTTTCCATTTCTTCCTTCTTTTATCTCTCTCTCTCCTCTCTCTCTCTCTCTCTCCTCTCTCAGCAAAAGAATTGATAGACAAACAAATAGTTACTTGTTCAGCACTAGCTTTCTCTCTTCTGAAAAGATATATGTATTTATGGGAGGGGAAGAAGTGTTACCTATAGAAGTTCATTTCAGTCTTTTGATATTGTAAGGAGTTATTCTCTCTCTCTCTCTCTCTCTCTCTCTCTCTCTCTCTCTCTCTCTCTCTCTCTCTCTCTCTCTGTTATTGGCTGTTTATATATTTCTAATGGTAAAATGTTTCATATGACTTTGAAATTAAATTAATAATACCAATTCAATGGTATATTTGATGTAGGATGATACTTTAAGTTTACATTTGATATTTGAACTTTCAAGATATGCAGATGTAATCAATTTTAGAGGAGAGTTCTAACTATTTACAGGTTTAAGCTATTCGCGGGGGTGTCTGGTACCCATCCCACGTGAATACGGGTGGAACACTGTATATATGAAAATTCTTAAAATTAAACTTACAGAGCCAGGTGTTAGATGCAACTGTTGCATGTGAGTTGTCAAAGTTGGTATTACAGGCGAATAAGGAATTTGGCTAGTGTCCATTGTCGTCTGCATCATTTGCTGGAATTGATAAGAAACTTCAAGTTACTATACCAAATAAAATACATTTAATACATTATACTATTATGATCTACAAATCTATTTATCTTATAATTATTCAAGCATAAAGGAGGCAGAAGTTGATGTATAAATGTTTAACTTTTTGCAGAAAGGACCTTTTGAAAGCTTAAATACCCAGCCTTGGCAGTAGTTTGCATTCCCATATATCAGTCTATCTACCCATCTATATATCTGTCTTTCTATCTATCTACACACACACGCACACACACACATATAAACAAGTGTACTTTCTTGTGATTTTCACTGACCCTGAATTAATTGCTTGACCTTGTAATTTTCAGTGATCTATTACTCCTTAACATATATACATATATAATATATATATATATATATATAATAAATATTAATATATATATATATTATATATATAATAAATATATATATAATATAATATATAATAATATATATATATATCTATATATATAAATAAATAATTATATATATATATATATATAATATATAAAAGAGTAATAGATCACTGAAAATTACATGGTCAAGCAATTAATTCAGGGTCAGTGAAAATCACAAGAAAGAACACTTGTTTACATTAAGTACTTCTTATAATTTTGGTAAACTTACAAATCACATACAATATATGTAGTACTATAGTACATTCAAATCAGCCGTGCATCTGATGTCTAAGCCACTCCCTTACGACACTCCTGATTGGCTGTTGATAAGCCAATCTCAGGGCTGGAAACTCTCAGTCTCTCTTGAGAGTTCACACAGGCATGTTCCATCTCTCCTGAGGGATACGACTTTCAAAAGTATCCCTCAGGAGAGGTGAAACATATATCATGCCTATGTAAACTATCGAGAGAGACCGAGAGTTTCCAGCCCTGTGATTAGCTTATCAACAGCCAATCAGGAGCGTCGTTAGGGACATAGGGACAGGCCTAGACATCAGATGCATAGTTGATGTGAATATGCCAAAGCAATGATTGTGTACACTGTTTACTAGTGTGGGTAGGCCTTCAAGAAACTAGCCTTACTAGCAAACAAAGAAACAACAAAACAGACCTAAATTATGACATACTTAGCAGACGTAAATAAGTTACAGTATTTTATCATGAAATTCTAATAGTATATGAATAATCAACCTTGTTTATAAGCAAGAGCATGGCTAAATTAGTGAGATAAATGCTTGCAAAATTTTAGTGTTACATCAACAATGTAGCAAAACCAACTACGGTATATCATACCCTTAGTTATTTCAAAGTGTAAACACCTTTAGATATTTATTATTTGGGTTATTTCTTTAAGGACAAATTGGAACATAAAAAGTGCAAACTTCTCCTTTTCCTTGCGGATGTTTTGAAAATTGTAGCCTTCGTTCAATTTCCCGTCTTCACGTACTATATGTAAAGCTACAGATAATAGTTCAATATAGTTTCAGTTTCTTAGTCTCTAACAAAGCTGAATGTGAAAATTAATTTTTCAACACTTATTTCCAAAGACTATATTTATAGCGCTCCATAATATTTCAATCACCAGAAAGCATTAAAGCCATATTTTTGGTTAGGTCAACTGGTCTAGAATACATAATGAATATATATTAAAACCACCTTGTTCTGTTTACATACAGGAGCTGGTCAGAAGTGGAAGAGGAACAGAGCAAGTATAATTGAAAGAAAATGTGAGGGTGACGTAAAGATATGTCAAGATTATGTCCAACTACAACCTTATGCACTAGCAAGCACACAAGCGACTTGACTTACAGACGATACGTCCATATGCTGCAGTGTTTGAGGATGCATAATGTAAAGTGGCTGGAGCTGATATGGTGGCACCTGGGACGGGGGATACTGCCGGAATGTACCGGGGGCTACTGAGGGCATTAAGGTACCATTTTGGGGAAGTAAAGATGGCTGTTCATACACTGGAATAGGCTGCGAAAGAAGTTAGGTCACATTAATTCTTTTTTTAAAAATTAATCTAAGTTATCAAATTCATGAATCAGAAACCTTATGCAAATAAGAAGTACCAGTATGTATAGAACTAATAATATTTATCAATACCATGGGACAAGAAGAAAGGAATTTTTCCTCTTAAATGTATGTGTCATTAACCCACAAGAGCTACTTTACAATAAACCACAAACAATCTATATATTTGGTAGGCAAAAATAAAACCCATCTTCCTACCCAAGGTAAACCTGTAGATTGGGGAGAATGTGCTGCAATCATTGTAAGTAAAAAATTTTTCATCAATGAGTCACTTACTTCAGAGCGTTCCCAACTAGCTTGATCCTTAGTCTTATACTGATTCCGTTTTTTATTACCAGAGTCGGCAAATTTTACTAAAAGGGCTTCTTTCGCTCCCCTTAGTAATTTCTTGTTAAAAATTTGAATAATTAATTCACACTTTTCTCTACTCTCCATTCTGAAAGGCAATGATAATCATGTAAGTGGCAGTTCATCATAAAGTATACAATTCAAAATTCATGTAAATATTTATGAGCTCAAAATAAACAAAAATATTTTGTGATAATTCATATTTTTCTTAAAATAAAAATACTCAAGAAGAATATGTATGTACTTTTTAACTTTATCCCAAAATTTTTTGGATAAATTTGCTTGGCAAACAACTAATCCTAAAATACAAATGCATATCTTACTGAACAAGATATGTAACTGAGCCTGTCTGCTTCTCATTTCTTAAGAAATATTACTTGGACTCTTTTCTTGGACTTCACCTATACTAATACAGTAGAGCCCCAGACCTCGATGTTAATTCTTTCCAGAAGAAGCAACAAGATGTGATTTCGTCGAGATCTGAATGAATTTTTCCCATAAGAAATAACTGAAAATGGATTAATCTGTTCTTGACCACCAGTTATTACCCTAACCTTGCCTTTTTATATAAAACATTACCCAAAAATACACATAAATTATAATTAAATAAGTTCAGTGTTAAATAAAATATCATTCAATACACTTTCTTCATTTTTAAATATATACTGTGGTAAAAAACTGCCCTCCTAAGCACCCCCAATTCGGCCATAATACGATGGTTGACTGAACGCCATAAGCTAGGCTAGGTAAGGGGTAGGCATAATTATTGTTGCCAATAATAAACATTGAAAATCAAGTCTAATTCTTACAGTAGATTGATAAAATATTAAATATAAGCCAAATAATATTTATTATCATAAACTTCAGAAAAATTCCCTAAGTTAAGTCGCTAGCTAGTGCGTGAGCAGCCGTAAACAGACATAACAAACCATCATACAGTCTACCGGAATACTGTATACAAAATAACTTTAAAATATCTTTCAGTACATGTTATGACATTAAATTTTTTCTCATAAAATATCCTTGTAAAATAGGGGCACTTTTCATAGGCGCTTTGTGCTTTATGTGACATCATTATCGGCGGAGTAATACCCATTGGAAGTGGATCCTCATAAATGTATTCCTTTAAACTGGAAAGAATCCCGTTATTAAGGATAACTGGGGAGCTATCAATACCACCAACCTTTTACGTAATTTGATCATAAAATACCACCAAGAAAATATTGCCCCTTAGTAAACAAGGGTCGAAGTCCAGCATGACTGGGAGCTAAGAATTACGAGCATTGTAACTTTTGTAAGTCAAGCACGTCTGGGAATTATGAATAATGAGCAGACTGCAAAATGTTTTGGCAGGCAAAAGCACTGTCTGAAACTGACATAAACCCAGCTTTCTTTCGTAAATTAAGTTCCATTCGGCTATTCGGCATCTAAAGACAGTGATCATGTTGGTAAAATGAAATCAGCTGATATTTTGAGGACGTAAACAAAACCAGAATGCAAATGGCAGATCACTCTGTTTGTATTATAATTCGATATAGTAATAATACATGCAATATGATTAGATATACTAAAACAATGATTTTATTAAAATTAACATTATTCTCAATACACAAATATTATCAACTTTTACTAATGAATATGTGTCAGCGTAACAACCTCTCTCTCTCTCTCTCTCTCTCTCTCTCTCTCTCTCTCTCTCTCTCTCTCTCTCTCTCTCTCTCTCTCTCTCTCTATCTGTGTGTGTGTGTGAGTGTGTTTTAAATTACAGATGAAGCAATTGTAACCCTGCAGTACAGACATAAGCAACAAAATCGAGGAACAGCTGACTGCTGACGTCATTTGCTGTCACTATAAAAAGAATAAGAAAAACGCACAGGCGAAATTGACGTTCAAAACTAGCGAAATCACACTTAACGCTTATACAATCCCAAAAGTATTTAAATTACATATCTTCTACCAGCCAAGTGTAATAGCAATGAAGATATCGATAACTCAATCAGCCGATATTTTGAGAATGTAAACAATATCGAATGCAAATAACATACTATTTCAAATTATCATTTTCTCCAGAAAATATTTATGTTTAGGCTTATAGACCTTTTTGGTTTTTAGAATTATGGATAGAGATCCTACTCTTGTAAAAAAGTGAGAACTTGCTCATCCTAATGTCTAATTATGGTAATTATCCATGGTAATTGCTGTAATTAACTGTTTTTTTTACAAATGTTTTGTTTACAGTGTTGATAGTTTGTTGTTAGTTGTGACTGTAGCCAACTACTGACATAACTATCGACACTTCAAGGGTTAACCTATCATTAAAAATCTCACAGCATTTTAAGGTTGTCACAGAATGCCTCTTAAATTAGAATTTTCAATAATCTTAAGTTCAATTGCGGTTCTTACCGTTTTCCTCACCAAATGAGCATGGGAACAGCCTATTAGCGGCGACTGACCGAACCACTTTTGTTTACAAAAATCATATGATTCCTTGGGTCGGTTTCTGGATTTTTGGTTGAGCTCAGATGCAACATTTACTCAAAATTTTCCATTGAAATCCGATTATTTCGAGTTCTAATATGATCGATGTCCGGGTTTCTACTGTACCTTAACATGTGTTTACATATGTGCAAATTACTGATCATCCTAAACTTGAATACAATATTAATCATGTCTGCATTCTACTGTGGGGAGCAGGTCAGGAGAGTAACCTGGCTCATTTGAAGAAGCCACTATAATGAGTCTTGTCTAATAAGGATGGATATAGGCTAAAATATTGAAAAACTTGTAATCCACGTATTCTGAAATATAAATCTTATAGTCCTTAAAATTATGAAAACTAGATTTTTTTTATATTTCTACATATACAAACCTTGTCAGTTTATATGTTCTTGAACTGAGTATTGTGGAGGAAAAACATACAGTCACCTTCTGCATAGTGTTGGGAGTGATGACAATCACCATAAAGTAAATAATCAACAGCCAGGGTTTTGAGTTTTGAATCCTTGATGCACTATACATATATGGCTTGAATTTCATGTTAATGGATCCTGTGGGCTTACTCCGTATCAATTGAGTTCAATTTCTGAATACTAACAATACCATGACTAACATTTAGAACACAATTAACCAAACAACTGAAAATGGCATCAGAAACAAGTTGAACTGCAAGAAAATACGGAGAACCTTAACCCGATTTCATCAGGGAGACACTAACAGTCCACAGCTAATCTAGCACTGAAAACCATTGATGCACACCCACTACCAAATGAAATACACATGGTACCCTAACGATGATAAAAAGCTGACAAAATAGTGCTAACAGCCCTATAAACATCTGGCTCTAATTGTGTTGTCTTCCTGAGAGGTATTTTGTGATGAGATAAGGTGAAGCAAGAACTGGTGAAAATTGTCGGTGTGGAAACCCATCAACCATATGAAACAAGAATATATGACAATGGAAAAGGTAGCATGCAGACATACTGACTACTCTCTAATTCAACAACTTGCATTACATCCAGATTATCACACAAAAGCAATATTGCAAAATATTCTATAGTACTAACATTAACCTATTACTAACAGTAACCTATTCAAGAGCATTACAATAACAATGTGAATAAAGGGTACCCTTTAATCCAACTAAAGGCTGTCTCATGGATCTCATTAACTGATTTTACAATAGAAATATCAAAACAAAACTTGCCATTAACAAAGAATAAAACTCAACACTGAAGAACACCAATAAAGTTTACAAGTCTCTCAACAAAAAGGTTTACAAGCAGTCCCCAGTTTACGACGGGGGTTCTGTTCTTGAGATGTGTCTTAAGCTGAAAATCATCGTTAACTGGAGAATTGTTGAAAATTGTCAAAAATCCTAAGAAAACCTTACTTTGAATGCTTTGGGTGTATATTGAAAACCATGTAAACTGCATTTTTTACTGTGTTTTTCATAAAAAAAAACTTCACATATTGTTTACTGTATATACTATTGTAAGGTTTAATATTTAAATAACAATTTTAAGGCTAAAATTTTGGGACTGAACATTACATATGGTATAGGCTAGTTTTGTAAAAGTGCAAGAGTATGGCACTAGGATAAGCCGAGGGTTTGGATTTCCCAACAACAGACAATAAATACAAATGTTTGTTTTACTTATTTGAGAATCTTTTATTCTTGTTATGTTGTTTCTATATTGGAAAAGTGCAGACTTTAGGGACTAGTCAAAGCCTACCATATTCTTTGGATTTCCTGACGACAACGAAATCATCAAAGTAGCATTTCTCTCCACAGAAGTCGACAAACTTTTATTTTTGTACACTAACCCTCTTACGCCGAAGCCCTAAAAATCAAAACCTCTCCTGTATGCCGGCGCCGGTTTGGAGTGAGCGCGGAACCGGAAAAAATAATTTTTTCAAAAAATCACAGCGCGCTTAGTTTTGAAGATTAAGAGTTCATTTTTGGCTCATTTTTTTTTCATTGCCTGAAGTTTAGTATGCAATCATCAGAAATGAAAAATAATATCATTATCATATGTAAATAATGCGATATATGGTAGCGAAAAAAAAACAATTCATAGATAATTGTATTCAAATCACGCTGTGCAAAAAACGGTCAAAGCTAACGAGTTACTTTTTTTTTCGTTGTATTGTACACTAAATTGCAATCCTTTTGATATATAATACATAGTAAAACAATAAAAGCAACACCGGAAAAATATTATCACAAAATGATGTACGACTTCGTAACGAGCGGACGTAAAAAAATTTTATTTTCACAAAAATTCACCGTAATTCCAAATAATGTTCTAGAGACTTCCAATTTGTTTCAAAATTAAGACAAATGATTGAATATTACAATACTGTAAGAGTTTTAGATTAGAATTGCAGATTTCGACCATTTCGGACGAGTTAAATTTGACCGAATGTCGAAATTTTAATATATATATTTTTTATATGCACATATTTCGAAGATGGAAAAAGCTACAACCTTCAACTATTTTTTATTGTATTCTTCATGAATTTGCGCACATTTTGATATATGAAACTCTATAAAAAGGCTAATATGAAAACGAGCAAATATTAGGATAATGCCATGTACGTATTTCGGAGACTTGCGGCCGCGAATCGGCGCGCGGAGTGAAGGTAAATATATTTTTCAAAAATTCACCATAAATCACAATATTGTTTTAGAGACTTCAAATTTGTTTCAAAATGAAGAAAAATGACGGAATATTACTAGGCCGTAAGAGTTTTAGCTTACAATTGCGTTTTTCAACTATTTCGGTAGAGTCAAATTTGACCGAATGTGGTTTTTTTTCTATTTATCGTGATTTATATGCAAATATTTCAAAAAAAGAGAAAAGCTACAACCTTCAATCATTTTTAGTTGTATTCTACATGAAATTGCGCACATTTTCATATATAAAACTTTAGGTAACAGCTAATTTTAAATGGTGCAAACATTTCGACAATCGCACAAAAAAATTCTGATTTTTTCGGAAGAGTTACCGCGCGAACGTAATGTTTTTTTTTTTCATAAATTCACCATAAATCGAAATATTGTGCTAGAGACTTCCAAGTCGTTGCGAAATGAAGGTAAATGATTGAATATTACTAGAATATAAGAGTTTTAGCTTACAATTGCGTTTTTCGACCATTTCGGTAGAGTCAAAGTTGACCGAAAGTTGACATTTTTGCACTTAACGTTATTTATATGAAAATATTTCAAAACTGATAAAAGCTACAACCATGGGTTGTTTTTAGTTGTATTGTGCATGAAATTTCGCACATTTCCATGTATAAAACTTTATGTAACGGCAAATTTAAAAGGGTGCAAACATTAGGACAATCGCACGAAAAAATTTATCGGAAGAGTTATCGCACGAACGTAAGGAAAAAGTTTTTTCATAAATTCACCATAAATCGAAATATTGTGCTAGAGACGTCCAATTTGTTGCAAAATGAAGGCAAATGATTGAATATTACTATAAGATAAGAATTTTAGCTTACAATTGCGTTTCTCGACCATTTCTGTAGAGTCAAATTTGACCGAAGGTTGAAATTTTTGCACTTATCGTTATTTATATGAAAATATTTCAAAACTGATAAAAGCTACAATCATGAGTATTTTTTAGTTGTATTGTGCATGAAATTGCGCACATTTTCATATATAATACTTCATGTAAAGGATAATTTAAAATGGTGCAATAATTATGTCAAAGTGACGAAATAATTTCCGAGATGTGTCACTGATACTTTTTAGTGCGATAAGAAAGAAATTCGCGCTTGCGCGCCTGCGTAGCGATTGTAAACAAAACAACGCCTTGATCCGTGAACTCCCAGCATCCCCCAAGGCGCGTGATACAAAAGTTTTCGGCTGGTAGGCCTATAAGTATTTTTCCGCGAATTTTTAAAAAAACTTTTTTGAGCCGACGTATGATACGTCCAATCGGCATACGGGAGACATTTTGACTCGACGTTTAATACGTCCAATCGGCGTAAGAGGGCTAATAACGACAATAAATATGAATGTTGTTTTACTTATCTGAGAATCTTTTATTATGTTGTTGTTTCTACAGTTATCGCTCTTCTAGGCTATAATAAGCGCAACCTTCATTTCCCAAACGTAAACAAAGTATTAGCCATCATTTGTATTTTGTCAGCTGATATTTTTTTATTCTTTTGATAAAATGATGCTTTAAATTGAAAAACTTAGTTGTGTAATACATTTAATAAAAAAAAACAAATATCTGTGAATTAAATATCGTACAACAGAAAATTACTTTAAAGACTGCTCTCATCAAAGCTAGCAAATATTTTCTAGAATTCTTCTTCTGTTACAATGTTATTATATGTTTCATTATAGCTGTCAGTATCTCCATTAGATAAAGATAGATTAAAGAACAGAAATGAATGGTTATTATACTGTTTGGTAGTTTCAGTGGTTGAAGAGGGATAATAAAAATGTATGATTACTATACTGTGCGCTAGTTAAAAGTGGTTGCTTAGCAATCTTTCGGTTCTTGGTAGTGTTCACAAAACGATGTAAACAAAAGCAGGTTGGCAGCTTTTTTATTATAATTAATCAATAATTATTTGAAATGAGTATATAATGATATTTATACAAAGGTTAGAAGCTTTTTTTATTATAGTTAATTAATAATTATTTAAATTGAGTATAATACTGATATCTATACATTTTATAGGCATATCCTAAGCTTTTAGCTTCTAGTTTCAGATGTCAGAACCTTGCACTAGGCTACATTAGCAATTGCTAACATAGCCTAGGCTTACTGACAGAATCAAAACTCAACTTTATAAGGGATATGTGCTAAAATCCTAATATATGCAGTGAAAATGGGGTTGAACATTACATGAAGTCGAATATTACTCAAGTATATATGTACAGTACTTTGTCTTTTTGGAGTCATATTTCTTCTGTCGGATCAGGGTTGTAACCCTGGAACAGGCGTTGTAAACTGGAAATAATTTCTGATGAATATAATTGAAAAGCGTCGTTATGTCAGAACGTTGTACACCGAAACTGTTGTAAACTGGAGACTGTATGTATATAAATACACTGTCCCACACAACAGTGGCTCTCCTGTTACAAAATTATCAATTAATTACCCAATGTCTATCACAAACAGGCTGAGAGAATATACTCTTCTATCATGCATGGAAAGGTAAAATAGTAAAAAACCTATTGCCTCTACAAAACAATCTAAAATTATTTAAATGAAACAAAATGAATCCATCCAAAATCTTTCTTACCTTGCAAAACCAACACCTCTTGACTGTACATTATTGTCCCTTAATATTCGAGTAGATATAACCTGTCCATGCTGGGCAAGGAGTTGTTCCAGTTCTGCTTCATTCATTTGCGGTGGGAGGTTCGCAATATATAAATTAGTTGGGTCTTGCTCTTGTTGTTTGGCCATCTGCGCCTGAATGTTGGCTGCCTGTAAGCCTTTAACTGCCTTGTCAGCTGCTGCTGGAGACTCAAAGTCCACAAACCCATAACCTTTAAATTTACAACATATCTTATTAGGTTATTATCATTACTATAATAATTATCATTATCATTAGTTTAACTTAGCCAAAGTGTCTGTTCTTAGAGCATATTAAACTTTCCCTAATATAGAGGAATTTCTTACAAATCTGTTTTGTGGACATACTCAAAGCACTGAAGATTAGAAAAAAGGATTTATGAAATGGTAAAATATAAAAAGATTATTCTTTTAACCCTTAATGGACAGATCCAGTCATGGTGAGCATCAATATTACACGCCATGGATTTGAAGGAATCAGACGGTTAACTTTCCACTGCTTCTATAGTCCATAAATTCACTAATGGCAACCTTCAGACAGGCTAAAGTCAAGAAGTAGGTAGCTCATGAGCTAGTAGTGATCTTTACTTCAAGGGAGCAAGTATTGCCTCTTTCTCACATGACCTTATTATATATTTGCTCATAAATATACCCAGGGGTTGCTGTTCATTTTAATTCTTATCTTTTATGACAGTATGTCAGTTATAATTGTAATTTGGTAAGAAAAGTGCAAAGAAATATTAGAAGAGACATGTGTAATCCAAAAAAAAATACTGCATCTTCTAACTAAGCATATTTACATAAATATTTTACAAATAACTCACAATTTGTTACTGATTTTAGTTATCTGTTTTGATATTGTATGAGCTCTAATTATAATTTTACACAATAAAATATATATTAGAAAAAACATGTATAACTTGGTAAAATTTACAAATGTCTTGTAAAAGAGGCCCAACAATGTTTGTAAATAGTCATTTTCAACTTTTTTCAACTTTTTGTAGAAGGTAGGGAAAATTTATTTAGAATGTTTTTCTTACACCTTGTGCGTCTGCATATCTTCCTCTTTCCATTAATGTTTTTTTTTTAAATTGACTGACCTCAAAGTTCACCTGGCCTGGGGTGCTGCATATTGATTTTTTAGCCTGGCTCTTAAGGCTTAACCTGCACATCTTGGATAATGATGATGATTACCTTAATATCAAAACAGCTCACATTACCACACTATCACTTTATATAATTATGAAAACACTAATGATGTAAAGAACGAATTTTATTTAGTTAACCCATTTTCCAACATATGAGGCTATTTTCCAAATTTTTACTTTACTTTGATAACATTAATAACCAAATATTCTAACTGAATAAACCAATAAGAGAAAGTTACAATTCCTGAAAGAAAACCAATTTTATAATCTTAAGGTACAGTTGTAGAAGTCTGTCAAGAGAAATAGAACTTTGCTAACTCCACACTGCTGTAACTCTAAAGCAAATAGTACTTCATTCCATCTTAATTAAACTGAATTTCCTATTCTCACTTACAGATTCCCATAAGGTAAGTACGTACTTATATTAAAAGAGCTTGGATCTATAAATTGATATGATTTGCTATAAATACTGTTGTCTCATCTAAGTAATGATCAATGTTTTAATATAAGACTGAATAATCACAGTTAATTTAATCAGTACTAACTTAAGAAAAAAAAAATTTATTATCACTGACATCTCTGTTTAAAATAGACCACCATAATAATTCTTTCAATGCCATAAACAAATCCCATCCTATATGGTTTCCACCTATGGCATTAACTACTATCATTTTATGCTGACTAGTGGCATCTTTCAACTTTCAAGCTGATCTGACTTCACTGTGTGGTGTGTTTTTGTGCACAATGGAGTGGAATTGTAAAGTTCTTTTGAACTTGCTATGATTTAATATCAAAGTTCCAAGACACGATTTCTTTTCAAGCAACTGTCACACCTAAAAGTATTTCAGACCCTTATAAACACCCAAAATGTATTAAAGATGACATTCTACTAGGTAATATGTCAATTACTGAAAGCTAGACAACAGTTTGCTTGTCATTTTTACCTATTGTCAAAAATAGATTAGCAAAATAATGACAACTGGTAGGGAATAGTTTAAAAAGGATTTAGCAAGAAGACAACAGAATTTTGCATGAGCATTGTTAACTTAATGAGACTTACTTCCATTTCTGGAGAATTATATTATTAACTAGTCAGAAATCTATCATGAAGATGAAGGAAAGGAAAGTTCCCATAGAGGAAAGGGATGAACTCAAGGTAGTGGCTCCATATTAGTTGTAGTCATAATAATGGCTTGTACTCAAGGTCAGTTTGTGAAGCCTGGGATAATGAGGTTCAGTGTATAGCTCTGTACCTAATAATATGAGGCTACTTTCTTTGGGGCAGGAGTCATGAGCCAAAGATCAAGCTTACATAGTTTCTATCAAGAATCTGGCAAGAAGCTTGTATCATTAGCACAATTTAGCAATTCATCTCAAAATATCTTTCTGTCCACAGTAGCCATACACATAAAATTCTATGCATTAAGTATGAAAGAATTGGCAGAGGGGCTAGTAGATGAAATGAACCTGAGAAAAAAAACCATGAAGAGGTTTGGTACATTGCCAGTCTGCATTGAGACAGTAAATGCCAGGAAAGATGTTCACAAGTGTAGTACCTGAAGTGGGTGCGAAGACATTTAATTTAATATTATGTACCATATCCTATAACACACCAAAATCCATTAATGATGTTCAGTCAAACATCATAACCTTTTACTCCAACTGAACGACAAATCCTTATCCTTAATGTAAGCCCAAAGTTTAAAAATGTGGTGATGGAATGAAGATCCACAACAATGTTGCTAAGGAAAAGCATGAAAGGAGATAGTGAAGCATACAAGGAGAGAAGAAGAAAGCTAAAGGGTAGGTGGCACATGGGCAAGAAAGAATTGTTAGTAATGGAGTTAGAATCTCAACACAGCAGAAAAACAGAAAATATTCAGGATAGCAAAGTGACCTGGGAAAGATAGTCAAATGTAAAGGGGTCAAAGTAAATATATACTGTATATATAAAAAAAAGAAAATGGAGATATTAAAGTTGAAAATCTAGACACAGAATTTTGATATAAGTCAAAGTCAAAGTTGTCAATTTCAGTCCTCCCCTAGGCTATGAGAGGATGTCAGCCAGGTGACCCCAACTCCCCACCACGATGTCACTTGTGGTGGTAACCACTGGTAGACAGCCTCACTATTCACTTCCTGACAGGGAAGCAAACTCTAGCCCGAGATTACAAAACCAGAATGTTGAATGAAGACAATGGACATGAAGAGGCAGACCTCAACAAAATAAGGGAGACCACTAGAGAACTGAATAGCTAAGGAGGTTAAAAGGACCCTAACAAAGATGAAACATACTGAATAGCAAAATATCAGGTAGCATCAAAGCAAAAAAGAAAGCTGGAACCCATGAGAGTATATGAAAACCTCTTAAAGGAAGAAAAAGGAAATGAACTGCATAAAAATTATAGAAAAACAAGATGTCTTCAGTATGTTGTGAAAAACTATATAAAAAAATTTTTGGCTTCATGCTAAGTGAGATTCACAACAGATGCAGTCTTTATAATGATGCAACTACAAGAATGTATCTCACATAAATGAAGTGACTTGCCACATACTATTCGTATATCATTAAAAGCATTTTATTATCAGATAGATAAATAATTAAAGAGGCAATTTGAAGGCAGAAAGTACCAAAGAGACAACACATCAGTGATGTTACTCTGGCATAACAGGTGTGCACAAAAGTGGGTACCTAAGGGCTTCTATTGCAAATGACCTAGCGTTAACAGCAAAATATGAGGAAAAGGAGGAAGAATGGAATAGAGAGGAAAGGACTGAATGAAAAAATACTATCAAGGAAGTGGCCATGTGGCTGTTATGGGAAACGTGGAGGAGAATGAATCTGATGTACACTGAATGTAAAAGATGGTGTCATGAAAGATACTAAAATTTACAACTTATATGTATATTGAAGAAGAAAGGGGATTTGGGAATATATGGTGGTGATACATGAGCAAGTCTTAGAAGAGGTAGAGCATAACTGTTACCTTGGGAGCACAATAGTGTGTGAAGCACAAGAGACAAGTGAAAAGATGGAACATGAACAAAATAAACAGCCAGACTACTCATAAATTAACTTGCACAAGTGGAAAATCATACCATAAGGGAAATGACATAAGTTCCATATTTAGATTTAAGATAATGTTGATGGAGTAAGAGGTGGCTTGGACATGTTCTATGTACCACCCAAAGGAGAACAGTGCTTGACAGTGTCCTTTGGGCACTAAAAGTTGGTCGACCTAGACCCATCTGAATGAGAACAAGAGGAAAGGCTGTACATAAGTGATTTGTGGGAGTGAATGCAGAATTTCAGAGGCACTTCGTGGCCCACAGCACTGGATACCATGATAAAACCAAATGCTCCCCTTAATGATATCATAGGGTTTGCAAAACAGAGTTAGCCTTAATCGAGACTAAAATTGGTACAATGCAAGTTAAAGGTGTTGAATAGTAAGGTAGGACAAGACCTAGGGAAATACATTAAAAGAGAGTTCCTAAAACCAATGCAACTTCACACCATGGGAACCACAAAAATCAGTGCTGCACAATCTCATGTACCATGCAAGGAAAACTGTAGGCAGAATCTCTCAAAGAGGAGAAGCAGCAACACTAAGAACAACTGCATTAACCACTTTTTAAAAAATAATCCTGCTGTTGTATGATCTCTCCAAAAATGAGTCAATATCAGTCCCCTAATATCTAATGACATCAGGAACGTGTCTTGAGAGACCTGAATACAAGGTCATGGGATTGAGGAGTGTTACTGCTTAATCCACAGTTCAAAATTCAATTTTAGAATTAAACAACCAAAGCTAAATCATATATAATACTCTACCATAATTCCTTCAATTTACAACAGATGTAAAATCTACTCTTTGTATTTCATGAACTTTAACGTGCACATCAATGACCTACTATTCCTACGATGGTGGTTTAAGCTTACATAATTAAAGTCTTCAAGATTAACAGTTTTTGGCAAAATTCAAACTGACACTCCCAATCTGCTACAAAAATAAATGGTTTCCCTATTCAATAACAACTACAACTTGTAATATCTAAAACTCACCTTTGCACTTATTAGTATTTTTGTCTAAAATGGCCTTTGTTGATATGATGTTTCCATATCTGAAATCCAAAAATTTCTGATATAGCAATCATTTAGAATGTACGTATATGAGAATTTCTAACAAAGAGCAAAATTGTACTTTATCTGGTGCTGATCTCAAATGGATAAACATTTTGGGGGAAGTTACAATTTAGCAATATTTATCATTATGTTAATTGCCATGTACACTACAATCACAGTTTTACTTTTTAACAGATCTCACAGTGTACGTAATGTATTATCATATGAAAATCAAAAGCTGGAGCAACTGACAAAGGTACAGTAATTGGTGCCACAGTGGTGGTTAAGAAAAAAAATAGGTTACTGTGGTTTGTGGTGCCACTTTGTGAATATTAAACATAATACAATAAATCTAAATGCACTGTTGACACTAGAATGAAACCCTTGAATATAACCCTTCAATTTTACATACGCATTGGAGCACATGGAAAACATGCGCTTGAAGGAACAGAAAAACTGACAATTAGCCAAATCATTCAATAATCTAATAACTCTTTGCAAGGAATATGCATATTATGACATGAAAGTTCATACCAAAATTACTGCTTTTCTATGAGATTTCTATGAGCACACTAACTTTAGAATGTGTGTCAATAGCATCATCTTTCATAATATGCAACTTAAATGGATTATGCTAAATAAGATAAAAAGCAAAATACAACAATAATTAATCACACTTGGAAAACAATAACATATGCAAGCATCTTCTACATCTATCATGTAAAATAACTGTAGATAATTACACAAATTTGATAAAACTAAAATAACACAAGGTGAAAAAAAATTGTTTCAAGTAGTATTAGATAAAATACAGAAAAATAAATAAATCCATAAGTCTGGTTAAGTAAAATGGTTATCAATAGTAGCTGTAGCAATGTTTCGGTAATTAAATTCATCAATAGTGTGAATACTATGATATAAAAAAAAGCAATGAATTATTTCAATCATGAAAAAATTTGACAAAAAGAAAAATGATCTGAGAGGAACATGAAGAATTACCCATAATAGTGGTTGCTTACACTAGTCATTCAAAAAAATGTAGTTTTTGAAAGTGGAATATTAGTCCAATTTGTGGTCTTCCCAAATTCTGGACACTCCATTTCTTAATTAAAAGAAAATATCCTGCTACATGGGCAGCAGCATCAAACTTGTGCCCTTATTGATATTGGGTTTTACACCAATAAGGCCTCACTTCCCATTTATGTAAATGATGGGTTTGTATTAAAAAGACAACAAAAATTATTTAAAAATCCACATTTTCAAAACAAATCTATCATTTACATCTGCCTATATAACAGAATGAGTTGGAGGAACAAGTTACTTTAGAAACCCTTATTAATAGCCAATTAAGAGCCCAGGATCTCAATTAAGAACATCAAAGAACCCAAAGCTCTAATGTGAATGGAGTCATGATGCAAGTTTGAAACCCAGCAAAAAAATTCAACTTAAGTCTGTAGTTCCAAGTCTACACAAAACTACCACAAGATGAGGTAGAGGGGCCTCAGACAATTAAGTAGTAAACATACTGTGGGTCAATGTTGTCCATATGACTCTAAATACAGGAACTGCTTAATATCCACCTAGGCTTACCTGAGAGTGACCTTCCAAGGCACCAGACCTAACAGAGCTTACCATTTTCACTCTAAGACATATCCAGTAATCATTTAGTATTTAGAACCATAGCCTAAGCAAGAATACACAGCAATAAAATCTCTCATAACCAGCACCCATAAGACCAGAGGTTCCAGTTACTTGAATTTCCATGAGAGAATTCCTTCTAAAATGCAATCTGCACCCTAAAATGTCATTTTGTCATTCATTGCCAATAAGCAATACCTATTTTCCAAAGTTTTATTACTATATATTTTATAATGTCTTGAGCAGCATATTCTACATACAAACAGAAGAATGATATAAGAATTACTGTAGATACTCATATAACAAGCAATCTCGCATATCATGCGACCCCCAAATTTTCACCCTCAAAAAATGATTTTATCACGTATCTCACATATCATGCGAGTTAAATTTACATGACCAAAATTTAACAATAGGCTAACCTCTTTTCCTCCTCTTTATCTATTCCATTTTTTAGTTAGGCTAACCCCTTTCCTCCATCTCCTAATCTATTCCATCTTCTAGTTAAGTTTAAAAAAGTAAAAGAGAATGCAAAAAGTATCGGTAGTAATAATATACTTGTTTGGAAAATGCATACAGCCAGAAACAGCTGATTTGCTATGAACAACCAATCCGATAAAAACAGCCTTTTTGCTTGCATTTCAACCATCGTACGATAGTAAAAAATTACCATAGTTTTGTTACAAATGACGTTAATGATAATAGGACTGATATAACTTTACATTACAGGTAGTAGACGACTTACTACCGCAACTGGTTATGAAAACCAGTCATAAATTGATTTGGACGTAGGTCGGCCCATGTTAATTTACCATAAGAATATTATACTAGCATAGCCTACACTAGGGTAATCAGTACCATATTTATATATAGGGTAGCCTAGCCTACACTACACAGCATACTTTATACATATATGGCATACTAATTATTAATTTCAGGTAATTCTCTAGGTTTAATGCACATTGGCTTATGATGATTCAGTACAAAGAGTTGAATAACATTTAACAAGTTAGCCTCGCCTACACGAAAAAAAGGGACACGAAGTGGGAATCAGATTTGGAACGACATCGGCATACCTAATTGAGTGATGTCAGGCTGCTGACGGCTACGTATATTTACAAAATACACAATGAATATGCAGCTTTTCCGATTATTTTAAAAAGCTGTACATTACAGTATCCAACAATATTGTATGTACCCTCATATTATTGTATCATAAAATACTAACAAAGCGGTCAGTGTTTTGTATAGAAATCAGCTGATGACGAATACAAGTTTATTTCTCCGTATTTAACTCAATTCGGAGTGAATTGCCTTTTTTCTAATTAGCGTAAAATATCTAGATATACTCTACTTATATGATACAAGGTAATTTGTCATTATACAATGTGTTTTTTTTTTTAAGTCGAAATATAAATTTAATACATCTCTTGAACTAATGTATTTTTTTTTTTAACAGATTGCGTTGTGGGCATGTTTATTGTGTAAAAATTTTACGTGATTACATTCGCTATTTTCACTTCATTTCATCGTAGTACGAACTTTACCGTTAAGTTACTTACTATCTTTTATTGGCGTGAAAACAACAGTAAAATGTTCTTTCAAGACCTGAAGTTTTGATCTAAATCATTTTCTCTCAATTTTATCAACGGCTGTATTTGATGGCATAAGTTTAATGGAGTTATAGCCTCACTCGCTATGGATAAAAGATTGGCAAGGGCATATACTGCTAAATTTAATCTGTACGTTTTAACTGAAGTTGAGGAAAGAATGTTGATACACTAACGATTATTATCATGCCTCGGCAACGTGGATGAAACTTTGGCAAACTTCGGTATAGCCCCATCAAACTCGACCATAAAAAAAAATTGAGAGAAACTTGCTTTAATCAAAACTATTGGGCATGAAAAGAACACATTTTAGTGTTTTCACTCCAATAAAAGATAAATACATAAAGCTCGTAGTATTCTGATGAGATAAAGTGAAAATATAGAATGGAATGTTGATTTTTGTTTACTCAATAAACATGCCCTCAGCGCCATCTACTAACGAAAAAAATAACTAATTTTCTTACACAAATGATACGTTTGTAAGTGATATTTCCACTTGAAAACACTTTGTATAACGTAAAATAACCATGTCTCATATAAATAAGAGTATCTTGAGATTCATTTGCACTAACTAAAGGCAAGAAAGTCGCTCTGATTTGAGTTCAACACAGCAAAACAAATTTACTTCGCTATCGCCCTCAGCTGATTTCCAAAACAAAACAAGATTGATTGCTATGTTTGCATTTTATAATACAAACAAATAGTAATATGAAAATACATATAATATTATTGGATGCAGTGAAGTAAAACAAAACTTTTCTAAATATCCATGGAAAAGATGCATATCTATTATGTTTGTACATTATCATATGATACTAATATATGATTATTACATACTCGAATTTTATATCTCATGTAAGATGCGACCCCCTTAAAATTAGCTCCAAAATTAGGGCTTCAAAAGTAGCATGATACGCGAGTATATACGGTATGTAGATGACTGGCTATTAGGGCTTACATATCTGTTAAATTAAAAGAAAAAAAATTTAAAAAGCTGTAGATAGAATGCAAAAACCACTGTTTGTTCATATTTTATTCTAACCTTAACCATTCAATCTAAGAACTTTATGCATTAGCTAAGCAATGAAAATTTAGCCTTAAGATAATGATTCACATTACCAAAAAAAATTTTCATGTTAGGTTTAGAATTTAAACCATTTTGACCTTCATTAAATTAAATCTATAATGACTGTAAAAATCACATGCCACATACTGGTGGCCCAGTCAAGGAACCAAACACATGGAGGGAGAGGTTGAAAAGCCGAGCGATGGACAAACACCACAATGAGCAATGAACAAAGAGAATGTTTCATAGTACAGAGTATACTAGGTCAAGGTACATCATAGCTCCTGCAATGCCATTATCCTGTACGTATTTGTATTGTGTGTCAGTCATGTGTCAATTATGCACCAACAGGTTTAGCATACTTGTATGTAAAAATATCAAACTGATCAGGATTTTTTACCCTACAGGACAGACAAGAGGCAAATGCTGATTATTTGGGTATGTGTTAGACTGTGCAGTACAGCCATCAATCACTTAACACAGGTCTTTAACCAAGCAACAATTTATCACTTTCCAACGCTTCTAGGGATAACCTGTAAAAGGGACAGCTTATTACTTTTCCATGTCAAAGTGGAACACTGAAGGGAAAAGCATACAGTTCTCCCCAGGCAACCAAAAAAAGCTGAAAGATGTACAGTTTGGTTCTTGTTACCTGTATAATATCATTATTATTACTGTACTAATATCATTATCATTGACAATTAAAAGTTTGAATGTTTATCATGTATTCACAAATGCAAAGTGCGAGCTATCTTATGAATATAGGTAGATTGCCTCTGATACCTTTGATATACTACAATGTTTTTTAATGTACTAATATGTCTGTAAGTAGTATCACTCATTTTGGATACTGAAAAGTAAAGAAGTAGATATTTCTGGAACATCATCATCTAATTAGTGCTACATATGTTTGAATGCCTATCATTAATTCGCATTTGAAAAGTCAAACTGCTAAGAAAGATTTTTGTTAATAAAGGCCAGTGGCTTCTTATCCCTTCGATAAGCTATATTTTTAATACAGCATGCCTTCAAGTTGTATCACATGGCTTCTGGATACTGAAAAAAAAGGCAAAATATGCTCCTCTAACTGATCTATGATAAGATCAAATGAAGATTCATTTTTCTAAGATCCATATTTGGATGGAATGATATTGATGTTTATGTAAGCACTATGTCAAAACTTGGGATGATTTTGATTTTTATGTAAGTACTATGTCAAAACTGAATTTGTCATTACTTTAGAGACAACTTGTTAGGCTATAGGTCTATAGTTTGATGGCTTACTGGAGAGAGAAAAAAAGGTATATCTGAAAATCTTAATTATAAAAAAAGATAAAACATTAGCAGTCAACATCTAAATGTATCCTCCTACCCAATGTGATGAGGCTCAAGTGTGTGAGACTGAGCACATTACACGAATACAATCAAACAATGTAATCATCTAGGTAGGCCAGCTAGACAGAACTCTAGGTTCTCACAAAACCAGACCACTTTTGGAATCCATGGGCTCTTTTCAAGAGACAATCAGGATTGAGATATTACTATGACTAGCATATTAATACCTCTAAGGATCTTAAGTATAACTGGTTGGCAGACAAAAATCCCATTGACGGTTTCAAAATTGACTCCAAACCCAGCCATACATCGATTCAATTCCTATGCTATAAGGACCAAATCATCCACAAGTTTAAGCCAAGATTTTGGAATCACACAAAATGAATCGTCCTCCTTTTAAAATATTCCTTCCCTGAAACATATTGTTATTGCAGCCACTCTACCTGGATCAGGTAGGCAATACCTTTCCTCCAGATAATGTTATGGATCCTTTCCTGAAAATAGTGCCATGGAGACAAATTCCTACCTAACAAGGGGTTAGGGTTCTTGCATATACGTCTGCTTCCTGGCTAGAGGAAACAGCTGTTTTTTTTAAGATTCTCAGCTTTCCAGTTGTGGTGTTTGGTAATGAAAACCATATGTAGATGTTAAATCTTGGTTTTTCATATAGGATATTGTCTTCTTCCTCTTTGTAGAAAACAGCTGGCTTTTGTGAGATTCTCAGCTTCTCAGTTGTGGTGTATGGTCATGAAAACCATATGCTGATATTAAATCTTTGTTTGTCAAACAGGATATTGTGATGGATTATTGTAATCCATATTGCTAATGCTTTGCTATGTCACATTTGGATAAAAAGTATAGAATCCAGTAAATTCCACTGAAATCATTAGGTATTGATACATGGTTCAAGGGAAGCTATCAGTAACTAGTCATTCAGGTATTCAGCACCTTATCTTACTGGTTGAAAGAGTGGTAATTAAGTGTGAAGCCCATTGTACACCGACCAAGAAAAATGACAAATTTTTAATCAATCTGTATTTTTCACGACTAACAAACCTTCCGTCTTAACATTAAGATAAACTTCTAGAGCCAAGCTAGAATCCTGTAAAAAGTGAAACAAGTGGAACATGTCTTGTTTTTATCATGCTGAATCCTAAAAAGCATTTTATAGAATCTCTGACTGGTACCTAAGTGCCTGTCAGCAGAGTATTCTATGGTTGTTTTTTGACTACAAAAGATCAACAAAAATTAAAGTTCTTCATGCTTGTATCTGCTGCCTCTCAAACCTGAAGAGCTTTACAAAGACTTTGCTTAAAAAAGTGGGAATCCTAACAATCCACATACTATATTCCTTGTAATGGGGACAAACCAATTGACAATTAACACTACCATATAGTGCCCTGTCAGGCAAAAGGACCAGTTGTTTCTTATGTCATTGTGGTTGACAGCACACAACCTCTTCTTTGAACCACCATGCTTTTCCTGTAGAAAAGTGGTGAAAAGCTTGTAGTTTTCCCAGGCCCTGCAAAGTCTTATACCGATGAAAAATTTTTGCATTTGAACCAGTCTGGTTAAGTAAAGATTCCTTAGTCAGCATGGTCCCAATATATGTGCTGACCTCGAGTTCAGAGGGTATTCAACCCTGAATCCTAGCCCCAGAGGAAGCACCTGGATTATGATAGTAATGGCCACTTCTGCCACCCATTGCTAATACAGTTTAAGTCACAAAACAGCCACTGTTAAAGATCCTGTGCCTGCCCAGTCATAGGTCCAGTCTTAATATGCAGTACATCTTGTGCTGCCAAGATGCATTGCAGCCCCAGCCGAATGTGGTTTCCTTAAGTGACAGGTTCTTGATATCAAGATGATTCTCACTTTGTAGCTTTCTTGATATCAAGATGACTATCTATTGGTAGCACAGATGACACAACCTATAAATCCTAAGGCAAAGACAACACATTTACTAAAAGTCCAATTGTGTACACATCTTAAGTCAATATTACCCAACATGGGATCCTAAACTGGCCTTGTTCACATCCATTGCAAGCAATGATTAGAATCCACAAAATAATAAAACTAACAACCATCTAACATATGTAGAAGGTTGTATCATTCCAAACATCATTAAAGCTGAAAATGTTAAAAACAGGAAAAAACTACAAACCCATATTTGTGAAGAAAAAGCCATTTAACCACACAAGCACTTCATACAAAACTACTTGTTATCACTGCTGGAAAAATACAGTATATTAAAAGGGCGAATAGAACATAAATTTTCTTCTCTGCAGTAAAAACACTAAATATGTATATTTAATTTCTAAGGCAGAATACCTAGAATACTGCTCGTTAACTAGTTATTCATAGACTTCACCACAGTAACAAACTATCAGAGGAGGGAGCCAGAGACCAAGAACTGAACCTCATTCCTCAAAACACTTGATGCATTACAAACATGATCAACCAATTAAAGCAAGCAGAGAAACAAACAGCATTAACAAGGAAACAACCAACACATCCAATAATCAATAACTTATCAAAGACCAAAATTAATAACATAAATAACTGGAGAACTGGAAAAGGTTACACTGGCTAAATGAAAGCAGTGTTCATTGTGAAAACAACCAACTGTCATACTTCACTGCACAGCATGCAGAAAAGTTGAAAAACTATTGGGATTTCACAAATTTTGCTAAACAATACAAACAGATGACAAATAGCAAACAATAATTACATGATTAAAAGAGAAGTATGAATAAGAATTGTATTAGAAAATAAGACGTTAAGGTTACAGTACATATATAATTTTGTCATCAAGCTGGACACACAAGAAGTGAGGTTCTTACCTGCCTGACTCCAAGGATCCATGAGGGCACATGCCAAGTGTGGCTGTCCTGCCAGCAAATAATCTTCTACTTTTAATTTGGCAACAGAATCTTTACAATATGTGAAGACCACAAAATGGACTAACATAAATGATGGGTTTGTTAAAGAAATCTAAGTTCATGACTTGTCTGCCCAGAACTGACAAAAAGAGAGAAAAAATGAACAAAATTTCTGTACATGTTTTTTAACCACATCATAAAGCAGCAATGAAGAGTTTATCACCAAACAGAAGTGAATGCTACTATCTTATGCATGGATGGTACATTTAGTATGTGACAAAACACGACGCAGTTCCTTAAAAAATGAAATTAAGACTATCAAGTTACTGAATATGTACAAGCAAAACTAATGAAAAAAGAAAAATATACCAGCAAAACATTAAGAACTTTTAAAGTAATGTAATGAGAGAATACACATGGGCTTGACCAATATATGTGCTCCAAACGCAAAGAGAAAATTGACTCTCAGGATGTGAGTCAATGAATTCTCGATCTTAAATGTTTCCCTATTCTTCCGAGACCACCACTGGTACCAAATTGCAGTTACCTCAGGTTCAAATGAATCTTATTCATTGCCTACAAGCAGACAAACGTGTATGGAAAATACTTTCATTAGTACTGTACCAGAGAAAGATGCTATTACAGTTCTTATGCAGTGACATATAGAATAGTTAATTGAATAAAAAAAGAGAAGTCCTTATACATGAGACAAGTGGTTGTCATTTACTTTTTACACATATCAACAAGGTCCTTGTCAGTGGTGTCTGGAGTTAAGCCACGGATGTAAAGGTTGGTTCTGGAAAGCTGTTCTCCACCATAGCTACTGGCATGCGAGTGTTGCGAAGGAGAAGCAGCCGAATAACTACTGCTGCTCCCACCCCCACCGCCGCCACCACCTGCACCACCACTCCCTCCACCTGTACTGCTTGACGTTGGCGTGGTAGTTGGGGAAACGCCAGTTACATGACCACCTCCTCCCCCACCACCGCCACTATAGGTCTGAAAAATCATAAAAGAATATAGAAACACTGTTGTAATCAATCTAAATGCTTAAAAACTATTCAAACAATAAATGAATTCAGTTTCACAGTACCTGAACTGCCTTAAATAATCTATTTGCTATTCACTTTATAAACTGAAACAGGATCACTATCATATAACAAAGAAATAAATGTAATCTTTCCATTGTAACAATTCTAGCACTAAAATAATAAAGCTTAGTAAGTCAACTTTCCATCCTTATGAAACATAAATAACCATCACACAGAGCAGTATACTGAAAAAATATGATTCATGTTTCCACATCATCAAATTCTTTGCCTTAACAGTAATGATTTGTCAGTACAGTACAGTTCGCAGAACATGGAAGATTTGTGGTTCAATGTCATCTCCTTTATTCTGTCGACTCCAAAGCCCAAGTAAATGTGCTGATCACTTTAAATAAGCCTTAAGCACTACAGTACTCTCATTCTCTTCGTACACCCTTAAGTGACCCAGTACTGCTTGCACTAAACTTATTCACAAGAAATTAATAAGTACTAGAGGCATTGACAATTAACCCTCCCCTTTTGTCCAAGCTTTGACTCACAACCTACATTAAGCCCTCATGGTAGTTTTCTCTCCCACTCAAACAGGTACAGGATTCCACTAACAAAATCATTCATATGTTGTCTAATTCTAGTTTTAGAAGGGGAGGGGGGCGTTCTCGGTGGGGTGCTGATATGTGAAAACTGCCATTAACCAAACTATACTCTGTTTTATTCCATCTGTCCATCCGGCAGTGGTGTTTGCGCATTATTTTCTTCCTCACCATGCAAAAGAAAATCCAGATTTAGCAATTAAAAACAATGAGATGGCACAAAGCCTCTGAATAAACTTCACACTTCACACACTGCATTTTAATTACTCACACTAAATAGCTTTCTTTGTACAAGTTTTATTTTCATTTCATATGCATGCTGCTTTTTGTTCTTTTATCACCTTGGTATTTGTACAAATAGAGAAAATATTTGCAAATTATATATATATACTATATATATATATATATATTAGATATCTATATATATATTATTATTTTATATGGGTTTTTAATATATATATACTATATATATATATATATATATATATATTATTTGCAGACATGATTCATGGGCTTGCCTATTCACAGATTTCTCTAAGGACTGTATACACCCACTATTCTTGGAAAATTTCCCTCATATTCGTGGTACTTTTCCCTTAGAAATATTCACTAATTACTGTATTTTCATGTCATTTTTGTGACAAAACATACTTTTTGTGATAAAAATATTAAAATACTTGGGTATAAGCATTTTTAGATGGCTTTTTTTTTTTTTAACTATAAAAATGGGCAGTTCTCAGCATTTTTTGAGGGGTTTCATGTATTTGCTGATTTTAGCTATTGGCGGGGTCTGGTACTCATCCCCAGTGAATACGGGGTGAATTCGGGGTCCTACTTTTAAATAAATAGATAAAAATAAATAAATAAAAATAAATAAATAAAAATAAGTAAATAAAAATAAATAAATAAAAACAAACAAAATATAAATAAAAATAAATAAATAAATAAATATAAATAAATAATTTAAAATAAATGTCTGTGTATATGTGTGTGTACAGACAGGCAGTCCTCGGTTATCAGCAGGGGTTCCGTTCTAAGTGGGGGGCTGATAAGTGAAAACCGCCATTAACCGAAACTCTGCGATTTATGGTGCCATAACTCTACTGTGGTCCCCCATATATTTTTTGGGGATGTGTGTACCAGATCCCCCTCCACGAATGGAATCCGCAAATAGTTGGAACCTCTATAAAAATGCTGAAAACAGCCTACTTTGTTATTTAAAACTCAAGAAAAACCAACTAAAGATTTTTATACCTGGTTTTTTAAATAGTTTTATCACAAAAAGTGCATTTTATGATGAAATTGATAGGAATTTGTGGATATTTCTCATGGAAAAATACTGCGAATAGGTGAATTTCCTGTGAAAAATGGGTAGACATGGTCCAGAGAGAAATCCACGAATCAGTGAGTCCGTGAATCCGGAGAACACGAATATGGGGGCCCCCTGTATTATTGACATTTATGTTGCCGATAACCGAAACTTGGCCAATTATGGCGCCATAAAACCGGACTGCATGTATATACTATATCTACTGGTCATTTATATATACATATGTATAAATAAAGGTTTTTTGCCACGAAGGATAAAAATGAAAAAACGAGTTGGCCAACTCATTTTTTCATTTTTTTCCTTCGTGGCAAAAAACCTTTATTTATACATAGCATCACGTTTTATATACTTCGTGATCAAGTTATTCACATGTGTGTGTGTGTGTGTGTGTGTGTGTGTGTGTGTGTGTGTGTGTGTGTGTGTGTGGAATCTACTGGTTATTTTTACCAGACATAAGAAATTGTAATAGACCACAATGCCTTCTTAACTCTCAAATTCTTTGCTCTGTTTTTGGATACTCTTGTCACTACAAAGCCTTGAGCTCCAATTTCAAAGAAATCTGAAGAAATCATGATGTCCAGTAGTGGGAAATAAACCTGTGATACCATAATCACGGCGACCTCATCATAACTATGGTATCGTGGGGCCTCATCATGATTATGGTATCGCGCGTTCGTTTTCTGCTACTGGACATCATGATTTCTTCAAATTTCTTTTAAGTTGGAGCTGAAGGCTTTATAGAGGCAAGCATATCCAAAGACTGAGCACAGATTTTGCAAAGTTAAGGGAGCACTGTGGCTATTATAATTTCACACACACACACACACACATATATATATATATATATATATATATATATATATATATATATATATATATACACAGTTGTACCTCGAGATACGAAAGGCTCAACTTACGAAAAATCCAAGTTACGAAAGCCAATGCGAAAAATTTTACTGCTCTACATACGAAAAGTTTTCAAGATACAAGAGGTTTCTGAAAGTCCGAGATTCGCCCGATAACAATTTTGAAACTCGCGCCGCACGCCGCCATCTTAGTGCTAGTAGACTCGCCACCATCCTCCTGCTCTCCCATTGGTTCCTGATGCTAGCCAAGCCATGAGATCCTTCTCTCTGATTGGACAGCATCTCTCCCATCATGTATCTTCTATACGTACGCGCTGGCGTCCCTTAGCTCGGCCACTCCGCACCCGAAACTTTACCGTACGCAATCGGCATTCGTTCGCTCCAACGATTTCGTTTAGTAACGTAAATTCGTTAGTGATTTCGTTGCAGTACATATTATCGTGTTGTGCGAAGACTGTATTATTACGTATTTGTGTAACTTTACGTAAATTAAAGTAGTCATGGGTCCCAAGAAAGTTGAAATTCATGGAAAGAAGCGCATGCTGTCTCTGGAGACAAAGATGGAGATCATAAAGAAGTACGAAGCTGGTATGCGATTGAGTGTGATCGCAAAGGAATACGGCCGTAATTCGTCGACAATAGGCACCATCCTTAAACAGAAGGATGCCATCAAAGCAACTACACCATCGAAGGGCATCACTATTTTGTCCAGCAAGAGGAGCCATGTGCACGACGAGATGGAACGGCTGCTCCTCATCTGGATAAAAGACAAAGAAATAGCTGGCGATACAGTAACGGAGGCAGCAATCGCTCACAAGGCCAGTGCTATTTTCGGCGATTTGATTGCGCAGGCGGAAGACGAGGGAGGGGAAGGGACTTCAATGCCAACCCCAGAGTTCAAGGCTTCGCATGGCTGGTTCGAGAAATTTCGTAAACGGACTGGCATCCATTCGGTGGTGCGTCATGGGGAGGCTGCCAGCTCGGACACGAAACGGCCGAAGCCTTTAAAAAGACGTTCAACGAGATGATGACCAAGGAATGCTAACAGTTCTCAAGGGCACAAGTCTTCAACTGTGATGAGACTGGCCTTTTTTTGGAAAAAAAAATGCCTCGTCGGACATACATCACGGAGGAAGAGAAGAAGCTACCCGGGCATAAGCCTATGAAAGACAGGCTTACGCTCGCACTTTGTTCGAACGCCAGTGGGGATTGCAAGGTGAAGCCCCTACTGGTGTATCACTCCGAGACTCCTCGAGCCTTCAAGGCCCACAAAGTGTTGAAGGAGAAGCTTCCAGTGATGTGGAGGGCTAATGCAAAAGCCTGGGTAACGAGGCTTTTGTTCACGGAGTGGGTAAATCTGTGTTTCGGCCCGACTGTGAAGTTTTTTTGGAAGAGAAGCGCCTCCCCCTGAAATGTCTGCTGGTGTTGGACAATGCCCCTCCCCACCCTCCTGGCCTCGAGGAAGATATCCTAGCGGAGTATTCCTTCGTTAAGATTCTTTTTCTTCCGCCCAACACCACCCCTCTCCTCCAGCCCATGGACCAGCAAGTGATAGCGAACTTTAAGAAGCTGTACACGAAACATCTTTTCAAGAGATGTTTCGACATCACCGATACCACAAACCTCACCTTGCGTCAATTTTGGAAGGAGCATTTCGACATCGTCATTTGCATCCGACTCATTGACCTAGCTTGGCAGGAGGTTTCGAGGCGAACCTTGAA
>NC_087215.1:62255816-62275816 GCF_015104395.2 Macrobrachium nipponense | reverse complement strand
AAAATAATTATTTTGTCCTGTTTCCTTCTTTTTTTCTTATCTGCACATATATATAGATACATATATAGATACTATATAGATACATATACATATATATATATATATATATATATATATATATATATATATATATATATATATATATATATATATATATATAATATATTTCTGGGCTCAGCTGTGTCACTCCCGTGAAATCTGGTCTGCTTTAGAAACTATTTCTAGTAAAATATTGCTATAATACCAGAGAACTGCTATCAGAGGGTCTTTTGATGAGGAAAAGGCTAATTGGAGAGGTTGCTGTGGTAGTGTTTAACACTCGCCCCAGTTTTATACCGACACCTTTTATATAGGTGAGCGAGTCAGAGGCTTCTGACATGTCCAATTTAGCAGTTCTCCGGTATTATAGCAATATTTTACTAGAAATAGTGCTAAAGAAGACACATTTCACTGGGCGACACGGCTTCCTCGCCAAGAAATAGATTTTTCCTACGTCAAAATCCCTTATATATATATATATATATATATATATATATATATATATATATATATATATATATATATATATATACACACATTATATATACAGTGGTACCTCGAGATACGAAATTAATCCGTTCTGAGGCGGCCTTCGTATCATGAGTTTTTCGTATCTTGAACCGCATTTTACATGTAAAATGCCTAATCCGTTCCAAGCCCTACAAAAACACCCCATTAAATTATATTTCCAGGCTTATAACACAAGTTCTAGGGTTACGACGCCGATCCGACGGAAGAAATATGACTCCAAAAAGCTAAATACTGTACATACTTGAGTAATATTCAACTGCATGTAATGTTCAACCCCATTTTTACTGCATATATTAGGACTTTAACATATGTCCCTTAGCAATAAGCCTATCCTATGTTAGCAGTTGCTACTGTAGCCTAGTCTATGATTCTGACATCTAAACCTAAGAAGCTAAAAGCTTAGAATATGCCAATAAAATGTATAAATAATCAGTATGTACTCATTTCTAATAATTATTAATTAATCATTAACTATAATACACAAACAAACAAACAAAAAAATCTTCCAACCGTTTGTTTACATTCAGCTCTTACGAGTACCGAACAATCGCCAAGCAGTCACTTTTCCTAGCACACAGTAAGCCATAAATTTTCATTAGTATCTCTCTTCAACTAATGAAAATACCAAACAGTATAATAACCAATCATTTCTATTCTTTATTCTATCTTTACCTAAGGAGATACCGAGTTACTGACAGCTTTAATGAAATGTATACGTAATATTAAAACAGAAGAATTCTAGAAACGTATTTGTTGGCTTCGCTGATAGCAGTCTGATTTATTTTATATTTTATGATATCTAATTCACAATTTTTCTTATTAAATGTATTGCATGTACTCATTTCAAATAATTATTAAGTAACCATTACCAATATTAAACAATAAAAAAAAAAAAATTCCAAACTTCTGTTTACATTCAGCACTTACGAGTACCGAACGATCGCCAAGCAATCACTTTTCCTAGCACACACTAAGCCATAAATTTTCATTATCTCTCTTCAACTACTGAAACTACCAAACAGTTTAACAACCATTCATTTCTATTCTTTATTCTATCTTTACCTAATATTTTTTTTTAAATTAAATGTATTGCATGAATAAGTTTTTCAATTTACAGCATCCTCTTACCAATAGAACAAAGATAGAGAACAAGGGGTAGATGATGACAAACAGGAGAGCAGGATCTTATGGGGTGACTAGCATCAGGAACCAATGGGAGAGCAGGAGGATGGTGGCGAGTTTACTCAGTTGGCAGCACGCGAGTTTTCAAATTGTTCTCAGTGTCCAGGCGAATCTCGGGACTTTACAGCAACAACCTTTCGTAACTTGAACTATCTGTATGTAGAGCCAAAAAAAATCTTCGTATTTGCTTTCGTATCTTGAGTTTTTCGTAAGTTGAGCCTTTCGTATGTCGAGGTACCACTATATACACATATATATACATATGTGTATATATATATATATATATATATATATATATATATATATATATATATATATATATATATATATATATATATATATATATATATATATATATATACACACACACACACACACAGGCAGCCCTCGGGTTACGACGGGGGTTATGTTCTCGAGATGCATTGTAAGCCGAAAATCGCCGTAAGCCAGAATATCGTCAAAAAATCCTAAGAAAACCTTACTTTTAATGCTTTGGGTGCATTAAAAACTATGTAAACGGCTTACTTATTGCATTTTTCATAAAAAAAACTTCAAATATTGATTATTTTGCATTTTTGGAGTCATATTTCTTCTGCCAGATCAGCGTTGTATGTCGTCATAACCTGGAAAATGTGTCATAAACCTGGAAATAGTTTCTAATAAACATATTTGAAAAGCGTTTTAAACCTCGGAATACCATAAAGACCGACCCGTTGTTAGCCGGGGACTGCCTGGTATGTATGTATGTATGTATGTACAGGCGGTCCCCGGGGTTACGACGGTTCCGGCTTACGACGTTCCGAGGTTACGACGCTTTTTCTTAAATATTCAATGGAAAAATCCGTCCTGGGTTACGACGCTTGTTCCGAGGTTACGACGCTGACGCTTCCGACGCTCCGAGTTAACGACGCTTTTAAAAAACGCATACTATGATAAAAATCCTTTATAGTTTAGCACAGTATATTAATAAAAATAAGTTTCTGGTTAGATTACAACAAAAATTTTGAGATTATGATGATTTTCGACACTTTTATGTTGTATTTTTCTATGTTTTTAGTGACGCCTCATATGCGGAACTAGTTTTCCGAGCGAATGAATACATACTACGTAGTTTACATATAACAGTCCAAAAGCGCAAATAATGAAAAAAATCATTGCTTGTTTCCAGTAATAATAACAAAACGAAGTTTCTGGTTAGATTACAACGCAAATTCCAAGTATCCAAAGAGAGACATTATCCAGTAATTTGATCAGAGAGAGAGAGAGAGAGAGAGAGAGAGGAGGGGGGGGGGGGGGGGGAGGGGGAGAGTGAGGGGGGGGGGGGGGGGGAGAGAGAGAGAGAGAGAGAGAGAGAGAGAGAGAGAGAGAGAGAGAGGCGTCTTCCGACGCTCCGAGTTAAGGACAGAGAAGTGTTCGTTTCGTTAAACGGCCTCTGACTCATGCCAGTAAATGTTTTGTTGATACTAATAATATAAGCTATTTAAAGATACGTTTACTTTAATTAGTCTATATGATACGTAAATAGTAATCAACTGTTCTTGTAGCCCTCAATATTTGGCAAAATCGAAGTATCCAAAGAGAGACATTATATCCAGTACGTAATTTGATCAGAGAGAGAGAGAGAGAGAGAGAGAGAGAGAGAGAGACGATGAGAGAGAGAGAGAGAGAGAGAGAGAGAGAGAGAGACGCTTTGGCAACAATGGTCTCGGGGGTTTTTATAGCTTCCTTCTGCTTGATGATCGTGGATATTGTAGAAGGATTTCGACCATACTCGTTTGCCAAATCGACGATACGAACGCCACGTTCATGCTTTGCTATAATTTCATGTTTTGCTTCCATCGAAATAATTTTCTTGGGTTTTTTCTTATCACCTGCTTTGTCTTTAGCTTTGAGACCCATGGTTAATAATTAAAATAGACAAAATAACACGAAAAATAGGCGCAAATACAACGAACTAAACAACGACGTGTTAACATGCAGCACCAACAAACAAACAGACTGAACGCCATTTATCGGTCGCCTATACAACTAACACTCATCGCAAAATCGTATCTCAAATATTTCGTTGTATATCAAAGCTTGTATTTTCGCAAATTTTCTGTTATATCTCAAAACATTCGTATATTAGGGCAATCGTATGTCAAGTTTCCAATGTAATTTGATCAGAGAGAGAGAGAGAGAGAGAGAGAGAGAGAGAGAGAGAGAGAGAGAGAGAGAGAGAGAGAGAGAGACGCTTTGGCAACAATGGTCTCGGGGATTGACGTAACGTTTATTTTCTGAACAGATAGGACAGAGAAGTGTTCGTTTCATTAAACGCCTCTGCTTCTGCCAGATCAGCGTTGTATGCGTCATAACCTGGAAAATGTGTCATAAACCTGGAAATAGTTTCTAATAAACATATTTGAAAAGCGTTTTAACCTCGGAATACCATAAGCCGAACCCGTTGTTAGCCGGGGACTGCCTGGTATGTATGTATGTATGTATGTATATGTATATATATATATATATATATATATATATATATATATATATATATATATATATATATATATATATATATATGTGTGTGTGTGTGTGTGTGAGTGTGTGTGTGTGTTTGTGTGTGTTTATGTATGTATATTATATATTAGTTGCCTTTGTAAATTACCCGCACTTCATTCTTTTAGTACATAAGTGTAAAAACTGTTTCAAGTCCATAGCAATTAGTACATACAAGTAAGTATTGCGATATACTGCTTACTAGAAACCTTTCATCTTTGCTATCAGCCACACTATTATAGATTATCAAAACCCTAGTTATAAAGCCAAAAGCTATTTGCAGAACCCGATTCCTTTCCAGATTTTTATTATATCATCTGTATTTTCTTAATCATGACATTCAACACACAGTAGACCTGAAGCATATTGGTCTTCCTTTCTTTTTCTTATTTCTCCTCTATCGGAAGGCAGGGGAGAAACAATATCCATCATGCACTGGACCTGGTTAGATACAGGTGAATTAGCCCCTTTCCATTAGTTCTAATAATTGATTGTTCATCCACAATACTGCAAACTACTATGGAAGCAAGACCTTTCCTCTCTATTACAAAGGGAGAGAGAATATGAAAAAAAATAAGGTTGGTGGTTAATGTAGCTTTGTTGTCTCCAACAGTCAAGTTTTTACTTTCCTACAAGAAATAATGTAGCAGTTCACACTGTCTCTTAATCCAGACACCTGGGTGACAAGTAACATTTTAACTTACAGTTAAGAGGCATATGACTCCTTCCTATGCCATACTTTGTCCAGGAGGTGAGCCCAGGTGAACAGAACCTCCAATCAGTTCTGAGGCTTTCTCTATCCTCCCCCCAAAGAATGAGTCTTATGTTATGAAAAAAGGTTTGTTCTGTGTATGAACAAATGACAAATCTTAAATTATTTTGTATTTTTCATAACAAACAAACCTGCAGTCTTTACATATATTTCCCACCCCAAAGCCACCCTTCATATTTCACCTGGGCTACAGGACAGTGAAACAATGGACCTGAGATGGGTTAAGGGAGGTCAGTTACTCTGCCTACTTACCGCCATCTTGGCTACTCCCAATACCCCGAATTCCTAGTCGCTTTTTTTTTAAGCGGACTCCAGCAGGCACTAGATAATTTTTTCCTTATATTAAGACTGCAGGTTTGTTAGGAAAAATACATATTGATTGATGCGTACCAGAATCCCGCGTGAATGTTTAGAATCAGTGAATGTTTAGAACCCCCGTCTAAAAATGCTTATAAACTCCTATCTTGAACATGGAAACACTAAAGTATCCCTCAAAATACCATCCTACATCAAATAAACATTAAAATATCATCATATCACGGTTCATATTAATCTTTGAAATGTTATTGATACTATTTTAAAGTAAATCTTACATTTTATGGTGATAAATACATACGTACATACTGCATGACTTTGTTACATGTGTGAAAATAACCCAGTCCCCCCATAAGTACAGTAGTACCTCATGATACAAAATTAATCCGTTCTGAGGCGGCCTTCGTAACCTGATTTTTTCGTATCTTGAACCCCATTTTACATGTAAATTGCCTAATTCGTTCCAAGCCCTACAAAAACACCCTTTAAATTATTTCCAGGCTTACAACACATGTTCTAGGGTTACGAAGCCAATCCGACGGAAGAAATATGACTCCAAAAAGGCAAAATACTGTACATACTTGAGTAATATTCAACTGCATGTAATGTTCAACCCCATTTTCACTGCATATTTTAGGACTTTAGCATATGTCCCTTAGCAATAAGCCTAGCCTATGTTAGCAGTTGCTACTGTAGCCTAGTCTATGATTCTGACATCTAAACCTAAGAAGCTAAAAGCTTAGAATATGCCAATAAAATATGTATAAATAATCAGTATGTACTCATTTAAAATAATTATTAATTAATCATTAACTATAATCATTAACTATAATACACAAACAAACAAAAAAAACCCTCCGACCGTTTGTTTACATTCACCACTACGAATAGAGAATGATCACCAAGCAACCACTTTTACCTAGCACACAGTATAGTAATCATAAATTTTCATTATCTCTCTTCAACTACTGAAACTACCAAACAGTATAATAACCAATCATTTCTATTCTTTATTCTATATTTACCTAATGGAGATACAGAGTTACTGACAGCTTTAATGAAACATATAATATTAAAACAGAAAAAGAATTCTAGAAAATATTTGTTGGCTTCGATGATAGCAGTCTGATTTATTTTATATTTTATGATATCTAATTCACAATATTTTTTATTAAATGTATAGCATGTACTCATTTCAAATAATTATTAAGTAACCATTAACTATAATAAACAAAAACAAAAAAAAAGAAAACAAAAAAAGCTTCCAACCTTTTGTTTACGTTCAACACTACGAGTAGCGAACGATCGCCAAGCAATCACTTTTTCCTAGCACACAGTACAGTAATCATAAATTTTCATTTTCTCTCTTCAACTAATGAAACTACCAAACAGTATAATAACCATTCATTTCTATTCTTTATTCTATCTTTACCTAATGTTTTTTTTATTAAATGTATTGCATGAATAAGTTTTTCAATTTACAGCTTCCTTTTACCAATAGAATACATAGAGCATGATGGGGTAGATATTGACCAATAGGAGAGCAGGATCTTACGGCAGTGACTAGCATCAGGAACCAATGGGAGAGCGGGAGGATGGTGGCGAGTCTACTCAGTTGGCGGCGTGCGAGTTTTAAAATTGTTCTCGGTGGTCCGGGCGAATCTCAGACTTCACCCTTTCGAAACCTGAATTATTTTTGTATGCAGAGGCAAAAAAATCTTCGTATTTGCTTTCGTAACTGGAATTTTTCATAAGTTGGGACTTTCGTATGTCGAGGTTCCACTGTATTCAGTCATGCAAGTTTTCTTTCATACAGTAACTATATTTAAGATGTCCATTTTCTCTTTACGAGGGAAACAATTGTATGTGTACATAAAATCACGAGAGAGAGAGAGAGAGAGAGAGAGAGAGAGAGAGAGAGAGAGAGAGAGAGAGAGAGAGAGAGAGAGAGAGAGAGAGAACAAAACACGTATGAACATAAAACAAATTTTTTTTAAACTAGTACAACTTATGTAAATAGGGTACTCACCAGTGATGAATGTTGATTAAAGATGATGATGAATTAACTGTGCAGTCCCATGAATGATGAAGATATGACTGCACACCTAAGCAGAGGATTTACATCTCCTCTGCGGGTGCCTCTTCACTTTCGGGAGGTGTTTCGGGAGGCACTGACTTAGGCGATTTGGGAGGCACTTCTTCAGGCAATTCAAGGGGCACTACTTCAGGCAATTTGGGAGGCTTTGGAGGGTCCTTCTTCATTCATGTGATGAACACAGTGATTGGCAGCTGCTGCCATTGCTTCTTCATGGTGGTGAGGGCTTGATTATAGGGCTCCAATGCTGTATCAAGAATGCTGGAAAGCTTCAAGGAGCATTTCATATAAGGCTCCCATGTTGCAACAAACTCCTAGAGGTCGTTTATCATTCTTTTAACTTGGGACAGGTGTTCCAAAGTCAGGCTGCTCTCCTCCTCCTGCTCCTGTTCCTCTCCTGAACCTGGAGTGTCTTCTTCCTCGCTGGTAGACTTCGTCAGCTCTTCCAAGTCCTGATCTATCAGGGGGTCAGAGTGGGAATCAATGAGGGTGATAACTTCATCCTTGGTGGTATCGTTTTGCCAACTGGCAAAAATTCCCAGGACCACCTTATTAAAGGCCAAATGCTGGATTTCCTGAAGAGAAAATACCATATAATTATGGACACAGTCCAGCCACAACTTAATCCAGCTAGCATTTAGGGTCTCCTTCATGTCCTTCAGCGACCGGTCGATGACAGACAGACCCATGGCAATCGTGAATTTATGCCAATACATAAGCTTTCAGCGTAAATTCACTGTCACGGTCCATTGCATCAACAAGTTGCTGGAGGGAGTTCCCGGTGTAGATTGACTTGAAGGCACGGATGATGCCCTGATCCATAAGCTGGAGGAGAGAGATGGTGTTGGGAGGGAGGAACTTGAGCTGGATTCCCTTGTAATAAAGATCGAGAGTCTGGCCACCAGAATGAAGCTCTTGTGGAACTAGTACACCATAAGGACTTTGGTGATCCAGGCCTCGGGATTATGCATCCAGAAGATGGGTAGGAACACCTTGTTCTTATTCTTGAGTGCCCTGGGATTTACAGCCTTGTAAATGAGGCCTGGTTTCAGCATAAAGCCAGCTGCATTCCCACACATCAGGAGAGTCAACCTGTCCTTTTGTGCCTTGAATCTGGAGGCTTTAGCTTTATCCTTCATAATGTTCGTCCGGGACGGCATCTTCTTCCAGAACAGACCAGTTTCGTCCATATTGAACAACTGTTCTGGGCAGTATCTTTTCTCCTGGATTATTTTCTTGAAGGCCTCAGGGTATTTCGCGGCCGCCTCTTAGTCGGCAGATGCAGCTTCCCCATGCAGAGAAAAAGACTTTATTTGGAACCTTTTCTGGAACCGGTAGAACCATCCTTTGCTCATCCGAAAACAATAGGGAGCTGAGGATGGTCCCGGTTGTGGCTCTTCTTCCTCTCCCTCTTCCTCTTCAGGAGCTGGTTCATCGAAGCCAAAGAATGCCAATTCCCCCTCTTCATCGCCTTCCTGTGCCTCTACATCTTCGGCTTCCTACTCCTCGCCATCTTGTGTAGCAGTTGATAGCTGCTGGTAGAGCTGTTGTGCTTTTTCATGTATGATCTTGGAGTCAAGGAGCACCTTCTTACTACAGTCCTTGATCCAGAACACAAGTGCAGATTCCACTTTCACGATTGTTTTCTCTCTCATTGCGGATACAGCCTTTGCTGTACCATGGTATGTCATGCTAACATACTTTCTTTTTTCTTTATGTATCTCACCGTGCTCTTGTTCACTTTGAAATGGCGGCCGACCATGGCGTAACTTTTACCCTTCAACATATTGAGAAGTTTCACCTTCTTGTTGAGCTTCATTACAGTCTTCTTTCTTTTAGCTTCTTTGCCAGAAGCCTTAGAAGGAGCAGGGTGCTTTGTAAGGGCCATTTTGGGCATGATGCACACAGATATTTGCTGATATGTACAAAACAGCTTTGCGTTTACATTCATGTACGTATGTCAGTAACTTTCTACGCAGTGAGGCTGATGAAGGAGATGCGCGATGTACCCACAATTCCATCTCTGCAAGATGTCTTCGGGTTTCTACCAATCAACGCCAAGTGTACAGCCAATAAACGACAAGAAAAATTAATGCTGCTTCTGGACTGGCTACTGTGCAGACAACAGCTAATAGCGTGTAGAATATCATTTCATTTGGGCTGCTCTAAGAAGGCATCACGGCATCATAAGATTTGTTTATCTGTGGAAAGTTGGCTTGGGTGAAGCATCTTTCAAGAACACCCGATTTTGTTACCGAAATTTTGCTGTTTACATTATCATATTACAGAAGTGTAATAAGTATTTGAAAATTACTAAATCTTTTTCATCATAAAAAATGTATTAAGTCACGAAAACATACTTAGTACATATGCATGAAAAATATATAAATATACTACTTGCCGCAGACAGAAACGTACGTACCCTGCTATATTCCTGTTGTCTTACGTATTTTAGATATGGTCTGGGTTCTTTTAGTATCATCCTAAAACACTTTATGTACATACATATATTTAGAAATCATTTTAACACATTTCATTAAATGAAGTCTGCACAATGCATACCCAATTGACCCAACATGTACATACGTAAGTCCAACATAAGTCCAATGGTCTCTCGTTCGTGCGTTTTTTGCCTGTGCGGTACAGTGGACCCCCGTATTCGCATTCTCCGGATTCGCGGACTCACACATTCGCGGATTTCTCTTGGGAACGTTTCCCCGCATTATTCGCAGTATTTTTCTATGAGAAATATCCACAAATTCCTGGTTTTTTTATCAATATCATCACAAAATACACTTTTTGTGATAAAACTATTAAAAAACCAAGTATGAACATTTTTAGTGGTTTTTATCGAGTTTCAACTAACAAAATAGGCTGTTTTTAGCATTTTTATAGGGGTTCCAAACATTCGCAGATTCTAACTATTCACGGGGGGGGTCTGGTACGCATCCCCCGCAAATACAGGGGACCACTGTATACACTACTAAAGACTAAGATTTATTCTTTAAAATGTCCTCTAAACGTTCTGCTTCTCCTAAGGCTTCTGGCAAAGAGCCTAAGTGCCAGAGGCCCTTCCAGTTAATGAGTGATGAGGAGAAAATATGTGATAGTCATATTAAGAGAGGGCATAAGTCATGGAGAAGTAGCAGCCCATTACTTTGCGACTGAAAGTGCAGTCGCCTGCATTGATATCAAATATGAGAAGGGCAAAATACTTGGGGAAGCCATTCTTGGACAAAAACTTGCCTCTCTCTTTAGTAATGCTATCCCATCAACGGACCAGGCCTTTGAGAAATTTCGTGGTCTCTACAAATTGATCAGGGATGTCAGGGAGGTACAGACAACAGTCAAGGCATGGAAAAGAAATAAAGAAAGGGCCACAATTTTCATCAATACTATAAATGAAATAGTGAAGCCGTATCTTGACTTGTTTGTACAAATGTACAATTACCTCAAGATGGTGGTGCCTCCTGAAATCCCTGACGAAACTCCTGAAGAAGGTGACAAGGTGCCCTCAGAGGATCTGTAACTTCTCTACTTTGCTGTGCAGTCTATCTTAATCGTCATTCATCAGGCTGCACGGCTATAATATCATCATCTATAATCAACATTAATCACAGTAAGTGCCGTATGATTTCATATTATTATGTACACATATTATACAGTAAATAATGTGACAATACAGAATCTTTCTGTACAAAAAGATTCGCATCTGCGAATTATTATAAATATGTTCCACAGAAAACCCCGCGTATGGGCAAGTCCTCCTGCAAATAATTCTTAAATAGGTTCCAAAGAAAAATCCAGAGAACGGGGAGCCCACTGAAAAATAGACCTACCTATAACAGGCCATGTTGAAAGACATAGGTTTCACAGAACACAGCTAGTTCATAGTCTACCATCCACCTGCAAAATCTTTCATTCTCTTGCCGATCTCAAACTATCAGTTTGTGCTATACATCCCAACGATACACTCTTCTTCCCCAGTTTTTTTTTTATTATCTTTTAGCTACTTTTTGCTTCTGTTGCTGGCATAGTGTCATATCACCAACACAACCAAGTGAGTACACACTATTTCTCTTTTGGTATTAAAGACCGTTTTCAATTATTAAGTATGTTGCCATGACTTTATTAGAATATCTACTGCCCTTGTTTAGTCTTTATCCAAGATTTTCACCACTTCTCAGTATTGATTATGTGTCTAGTATCTCCAGCTTTTTAGGTTCTTTGAATGCTTATTCATGACAATAATAAAGCATTAACACCAAAAGTGAAGGCAATTGTCAGGGCAAGAGTGTGATAGCCCAAGTAGGATACACAGGAGCAGGGAGATTCACAGATACAATAAGGTAGCCAAGGTCGAGAACACTGCAGCAATCAAGAGTGGGACCAGACATACACAGATGTAACCAGATACTACAAAAGGCTACACAAAATAATGCCACAACATTGCTAGCTACCAGCCAAAAGTAACAATGTCTAAATAATTCATGAAATGCCATGCATCACATTGTGCAAATGAGAAGATGAGATGAAAATGCATTCATAATTATAATCCATGAACTGAACAACGTAAAAAAGAAAACTCTTGGTGGTCCATTGACAAACTGCCACACACACTGACTTGAGCAGGGTGCACAATCACCAAAGTGTGGATTTTCAGTGGATTTATCTTTAAAAAAATAATGATTGCATTTCTCTCATTTTCAGTCTCAACAATCATTTCATCTATGCATTTTATCATGTTACCATTGTGCTTCCCCTTTCTTATTGAGATGTGAAAATGTTGCCTTAATCAAACAGCAGCATTCTCTCCCTTCCCTCATGGCAGGCAGCATGTTTATAACACAGTGCTGGATAGCTCCTAATTTCAGTTCCTTTATCTCTGGTTTTGAGGCAGCCTTGTATGTGCCTCTCAAGTATCACTCAAGATGCATCGCATCCTGATACTGCTTTTCTTCTTATAAGGAGGTGTATGTGGGTGATACTCTACACTCAGGATTATGCCCCCTTACTCATCTCCCTCTTCTTCAGATCTTCATGTTGCCACTGGGAAAAGGATTCAGGCTCTTTGTCCACTGTCCCTTTATTGCTATTGCATGCAACTCCTACTCTATGGTGTTGCTACTATTTTTTTAAGGTACCCTCCTGTACTCAAGTTGTATTTTCATGCATCCATAACTTTCATCTCTCTCCTGTTACTGGTGAAATTAGAGTAGGAAAGCAATTACTCTAGAGGAGAACCCTGAGATAACACCAAGCACTAAGGCAGCAGGCTTGTAAAATGACAAATTTTCTAAGACAATTTGTATTTTTCATAGCTACAAACCTGAGGTCTTAACAATAGGATCACTTCTAGCGCCTAGCTGGATCCGTAGATGTTCGGCGTGTGACCACTCTTCACCCAATCTACGCGTGCGTTGCCAGATACCACAAGATTCCTTGCTTTCATCTACTTTTTTACCGGATCCAGCTAGGTGCTAGAAATGATCCTATTGTTAAGACCGAGGGTTTGTTCGCGTATGAACAAAGTCATTGCATGAAACCCTAGCCTTTCAGTTAACAATTGATCATCGTCTAAGGAAAAAAAGTTTATTCTATTCAGCCTACTAATGATCCAGGCTAAGGCAAGAAATCTTTTTAAAATCTTGATGTGCATATCAAAGATCCTACATATAAGCAGCAGGTTATAGGTAGTCACGGGAGATTTCATATCTACAAAAGGCTTTATCATTTTTCTATTTAAGTCTTCAAACATTCTTCAGTACCTGTGTTTACATCTGTGTGCATACGTCATGAGTAACTGTACACCCATTCTGTTTTTCCCTTTCAGTACGTGTTCTACAAATTACACAAGATACCAAAGCCATTATGATAAAACAATGTTAAAGTTACTGTAATGATTTTGCCCAATTGTACACTGAAGCAAGTGGCCTAAGAATGATTAAGGCAGGATGCACTAGGCTATGATTTTCATTAGAGTAAGTGTAACTCCATTTATAAAAGCATTGGTTCATATTCCCTTAAGTACAAATGCATTTTCAATAGTGTTGGCCCATAGCCCTTTTGGAGTTTGATCTGACAACTTTTTCCTCCAGCATGTCTTGTGATGGTTTTTTGGTTTTCTTGTTTACCATAAAGAATCTGGTATTTCATGGTTACTGCCAAGGTCATTCCACCGGTGTAATTTTTTTGTCTCATGCCAAAGCAAGGTACTGGGACCTCGTGTTCATCAACATCCTTCCCATTGTGAGTGTTCGCAAAGATCCTTATTGACGGCAATTCCACAATGTTTCTTAATATTTCTTCTTCCTAGTGATTGACTCAATGTGTTGGGAACACAGATACCCCTTTTATCTTTTGTTGGTGTACAGAGCTGCCTACACTGGTTTTTTAAATATGGCCAGTCCTCTCATACTTCCTTGTTTTATTGGCCCTTTGTTGAGTTGTCAAGTCAGGATTATGGTTACCCACTTCTTCTGTAAACTCTTTGTTACTGAGAAAGAAAAGGTCAGGTTTCTTTGCTTGTTGGCTTTCAATGTCTTCTCTCACAGAATAGAACAAGCTTTAAGTCATGTCACAATTCATCCCACATCTCCCTATCATCTGCTCCCTCCTTCAGCATGATTAGTTCCATCAGCTATCTGCAGAGTCCCATGGAGTTACAAAGGAGATCCAAGCTTAGGTATTTTTGCACCCCTTCTCGTTTGGGCAGTGCTGAGACTTAGAGGTTCTGGGTGTTGCTAAGGCTTATTCTCACCGATTCATTCTCTTCTGGTCACATTGACGATGGTTTCAGGCCCTCGTGCTCATCGGTCAGTGCCAGAGTTTGAGATTGGTAAAATTTAGAGGGTTCCTGTCTATCCTGGTCTTCTGTTTAGTGATACTAACTTCTCGCCAAGTAATCAATATAGTTGGCTTTCCTTCTTCTCTTTTATTGGTCTCGGATTCACCCTTTCTACAGGCTTTCCTTCAGGGAAAAGGTTTCTAACAGAACTTTTCATGCTTGTTTGCCTTAGGATGCTTGTAGTTCTAAGGAATGCCATGAGCCTTTGAATTACTTCCTGTCAATGGTCCTCTTAGCCTAACATGTCATTTCTAAGGCACCATCTTCTCAGGGCTGTGTTCCTATTTGCCCTTCCCTCTTCTATGCACTTCAGTGGATATCATACCACTTTCCCTTGCCCAAACTGCAGGAGTCTGCAGAGAATTTTAGCTGGTCTCAGGGTTTATAGCTGAATGGGGGTTCTCAAGTTGTGCATCCATCAGCTTGTCTTTCCTACCCTCTCATTCCAGTCCATCCTATCTCTAAAGAGACTGGAATCATACTTTCTCTAAACACTTCTTTCTTATTATTTTCCATGGTTTCCTGGTTGTGCACATTTAAAAGTTTCTCAGGAGGCCCCTAATCCAGCTCAGTGGTTTCTCAGAACCTTAAACAACTCAGGAATAGCCCCCTTGGAGTTCAAGCATTTTCCTCGCTCTAATGTTAACCTTACCATTGGGTTTTTCTTCAAGTACCCACCTTTATGCCACAGGTATCCACTATATGTGGTAGGCATTAGTCTTAAATTCAATCCATTATTTAAAAAAAATACTTAAATTTCTGAGGTCAATGTTACCTAAACTGATTGATTTCTATAGGAATAGGATTTCTTGCATCTGGTTATTTTTTTTTTACAGACCCTTTTGCCTCATTCCTTGTAAATTGTGATGCAGACTATTATGATTAATGGGATCTTGTATAACAATGATTTTAAAAAAAAGCCTTCATACAAACCCATTAATAATAATCTTTACTGCCCCTCTTCATCCCTATCACTCTTCCAGATGGGGGTTATTCAGAAAGCGATATGTTGCAGAGTGATAGCGTAATTTGATTAATGTGCATGGTGGAATTTGCTTCAGTCAACTTTTCATCGTAGCTGGATCCAATTTAGAAGGAATACCACTATTTCTGATTGATGGGTTTGTTTAGAAAATTATCTTATTTAAAAAAAAAAATTTTCTACATCTTATTTGAAAAAAAAAACGGTCTTTGTGACAAATGTTTGAAAGCCCGAATACCAGAAAAAATGTACTATAAGATGCAGTGTACAATCCAAGTTACCAAAAAGTGAAGATAGGAAGATAACTGAAGTCTAAAATTATATTAACAATAAAGTACACAACCATACACACAACCAAGCTTGGCAGCAGAACACACCATTAAAAGACTGGAAAGACAAAAGCAAGAAACACATTTATGGCGTACAGTGGAAATTAAGAAAATACATATTCCATAACTGTGAAATTTCTAAATAAAAGAATAATACTGATGAAAGTACAGACTGCTGCAAGAAAAATGGAAAACTGTCTTCATGAAAAAAAGTCGTATCACCTTGATGGGAAATAAAGCTGGAAGCACATACTCAAGTGGTTATCAGAATTGAAAAGTATTTTTCAAGAAAATTGACTTTTACATGTGTACACATAACTAAAATATCCATGATTAAGCTATGTGATGGAATCTTTGACGCTCCTCAAAAATAGGTTTTTAGGATATGAACAGTACTCAGAGTTGAACATTAAACAAGTTGTACTCTTTTTGTAATAAGGCCCAGTGTTGCCTTTCAGCTGCCTTTATCAACAGAACAACAATTATATGAAGCAAAACAGCAATTCAGTTTAAAATCAACTACAACACAGTAGTATACAGCATGATTGTTACTTAAAAGTTAAAACTTCTCTTAGTAATTTTAGTACACTAGATTACATTTAACGAGTGCATACTAAGGCGAGAGCTTTAAAATTACTGACTGAAGGCATTATAAAGGGAAAATTAATAGAATCTACCATATCCCTTACCTTTTACACAGAACCATGTAACAGTAATGGCACTAACAAATTCAAATTGAGCAAAACATATCTGCTATCAAAATATATTCTCACCAAAAATGCATAACAATAACACTTTAAAAATAATCTGCAGTACAAACATTCTATGGATTCAGTTACAAATGACTTTTTAAAAAGAACATAAATTTGGATAGAGGAGCATATATTCAGGCAGCAAGAAGCTGAAAAGCATAAAATTACACTTACGGTACATATCTAGCTATGTTTCAGCAACAGTTCGAGAATTACAGAGCTTAGTATATTTTACAGTTGTATCACTGAATATCAATTTCAATTGATTCCAAACTCATTATTTTAGAGCAAATACAGCTTTTGTTGATCCAATTGTTTGGATAAGTTATTTTTCATAATAATAATAATAATACTAATGATAATAATAATAGTATAATCATCATCATATCATCACACACTTTAATAATAATAATAATAATAATAATAATAATAAAATAATAATAATAATAATAATAATAATAATAATAATAAAGCAAATATAATTAGTTAAATGCATGAATAAAAGTAAAGGTTTGACAAATGTCCTGACAAGCAAATAGTACACTGTTATTTAATGCTTATCCTTATCAATACATTTAACTCTGATTAGAAGCAACATGTAAAACAACACATGTTTGTAAAGAGGCTTTCTTTCATTATTTGTGAAAGTACATTTCATTAACACTTTTAACATAGCATTATGGCTTTTTCTCATTTATAAATTTAACACTGCTTACCTTTCATGAATATACCACTCCTACAAAAATCATTTACAGTACTAACAATCTGCAAATTACTCAGCACAATTATAAATGAGCAATTTTATGATTTTTTCTTAGAAAACATTACTAACGGCTTTTATAACCATTTAACTAGAAGGTGACTTCATAGTTAAACTGTTGCTGATACTACAAATGCATCAAATACATGAAAATGGAAAATAACTGTAATCTACACTAGGTATCATTCACTAAGTACGTATACTTACAGTTCTTTCTCTGTTGTTTGTTACAGCAGCTCCATATGTGCAGCACATTAAAAAGTTATTTGAACCTTGTAAACGCTGAAATGCTTGAACCTTCACTAGTAAATAAACTTACCTGGAATGTTATTACCCTCTACAAGGTAAATTGGAATGACGCACTGTGCTGAAGCTAAGCGGTGAGCAATTCCTTACCTATTCACACTAAGTGACATCAAGTGTTGTCTACAGCACACTACTACTATTGACATACCTGGTGATGGTATGTGGATGGTGGTGGTGGATAAGTGGCAGGAGGCTGTGTGGGTAAAGGTAGTTGTCCTGAGTGTGGGCCAGGGTGTGAGCCAGGATGTGGGCCAGGGTGGGGGCCTTGGTACCTTACAGTGCCATACTGTGGCCCTCCACCCCCTCCTCCACCCCCGCCACCCCCACCCTGTTGCGGCCCGCTACTTTGCTGCGGCCCGCCTGCCTGTTGCTGCTGTGGGTGGTGTGGTTTTTGCTGAGGTCCTGGCCCCACCCACTGAGCTGTTCCCGCACCTTGTTGAGGCGGTTGTTGGGAACCTGCTTGGTGAGGGCCAGGACCCTGTTGTGGACCCTGAGATTGCTGTTGCTGCTGCTGCTGCTGCTGCTGCTGTTGTTGCTGCTGCTGCTGCTGCTGTGGAGGTGGCTGTGGTTGTGCAGAGTGTGGGGGGTGGGGGGCATGTCTATACTGTACAACACCAGGACCCTGACACGGGTTGGATGGGGGTCGCCCACCCTTGCCAGGTGGACCGCCCCCCGCATGACCACCAGGATAACCAGGCCGAGGACCATTACTTGCCTGGAACACAGAATAAAAAAAAAAGAAAAATAAAAACATCACAGCAAGCTAATTCCCAAGTATTTTACACAATCCAGCACTACATCCAAAACATGTACCAAAACTATTAACATTTTGCGTCATTCTGTGAGTACGTACCGCACTAACAATTTCCCCATAAACACAATTTGGCAACCAAACATGTCAACATATGGACTTAAACAGAAGTGTATTCCCAAACATTTTAATCTTGGATGACAGTTCTTTACACTATAAAGCATCTTGTATTGTTTTATTCTAAACTATAATATACTCAATGTAGGTACATGTTAGGATTCCTGACAACAATTACCTAGACTAAAGACTAAGATTACAGTATCCTCTTAAGAAAACACAAACTGACAAAATACTACCGCCTAAAGAAAACATACTTAACACATTTCTGCTGCCCCTCTCCTTTCTCTAGTATTTTTTCTAGTGAAGTATCCATGACCATTCACTAACATGCAATGGGTGAAATAGTACTCACAGCTCCACCATTCATGATAATACTTGAGTGCAGGTGTAATCTACAAAATATATATGAAGTATATACATATACACTGAATTATAACATGAATGACCCTATGCTCCTTGTCTAGCTACTGGGAAAAGTACAACTCAGGTTCCATTACAGTAAGATGGACTAATAAATTATTAGTGCTTAGCATCATCTAGATCACAATTAATACTCCAGGATATGGAATGTTTGTCTTCTTCATATCATCTCAATTCAGATACCATAGCCCAGGAATTACTTTTAAGATCAAGTTCAATTTTCTTTCCAATGATTACCTTGGTCTGGAATGAAGCATATCTCCTAAATAATAATCCCTGATACAATTAATCTGCAAAATAATTTGATTTATCAAGTACTGCAAGATTAAATCTCCCAATTATTTATGTTCCACTTTTCTTCAAGTAAATGTTTTCTAATATAACCAACACAAAACTTATGCAATCTCAAAGATTGTATGCTCCTGTGACAAAGGTACTTTATCTGTGCCTGCAAATAGTTATAAAAAAAAATCACTAGACACTTGGCTTTATCAAAATGCCCAAGACAAAATGTGCAGATCAATTCACTTGCAAGATTGTGGAAAATATATGCTTGAAAGAGCTATGGAATACAAACATTTAACACTGTTTTTTGTAAATTCTGACCAGAGTTAAAAAGAATTTGCTATTTCAAATTACGGGTGTAAAACACAAATCATACCATCAACTTGAAAGGAACATAAAAGGGAACATAAAATTTGGAAATTGCTTGTGCATTCTGACAGACTAGAGCTGCACTATTTGAATGTATTCTTTGCATGAACCTAAATCTACGATTATACTATTCAAGGCAAATTAGGGATAAGAACCTTAATTCAGCAGCTCTTGATGAATTAACATTCCATATTCGCTATGATCAAGTGAGATATAACTCCATAAAAATGCAAAAATGCTCATCACTATTTACATGCAATGAATATTTGTACTTTCTATTATTGGTCAAAATGGAACACAGGTGCTGCTTGCAATGCGGTTCAACATTCTCATTTCCTTTACGTAGGCGTCCTGTATTTTCCTTCATTACCATAATTACGTACAGTTAAAGGACGTTTGAAAGTAAAGGTTTTCCTTAGATCCAATTTTCCTGAAATTCCATAAACCATACTTACTGAACAGGTGGGATCCAAGAGCAACATTTCTTCCAAGATTACATATATATGGATGAAAACATTCAAAAAGGGCATATACAAAATTCAAGATTAGAACGGAGCCGTTTCACAGAATGTGAAAAATGCGCTTTTGCGATTCCATAACATAATTT
>NC_087215.1:62225816-62250816 GCF_015104395.2 Macrobrachium nipponense | reverse complement strand
TAAAACTATTTAAGCTATAGTCTTAAAAACGAATTCGTAAATGAAACACTCATTCGTATGTAGTAACGGTAATAGTGCTGAGAACAACTACAATTAGAAGCAAAGGAGTGGGACGTATTGGCTTTCATTTCCCTTCTATTCGAATGCCAATACACACCTCAGATGTCACGAAATTCTATTCTAAATCAATCATTTCAAATTAATCAATCTTGAATCAATTTCCTACAAAAACTGCACACATAATCATGTATTTGCTGGTATGCACCGATGCATGTATGCTTATAAGACGAGTTAAATACATTTCATGCAAAACTAAACTACTGGAATTATAGGTCATACTTGGCGTATTAAGTCCTTAGATTTTATGCAATTCTTCTTCGCTGTACCAAGCAGACTACAATCTGTGTTCTGTATCAGAAACAGACCACAAATAATTTGTGAGCGAACTATACGAAAACTTCGATTATCACAAGCTATCTCTGGATGCATATTTACTTTGCTATACTTTAGTGGTACTAGTAAGGACACCAGTTAAACCATAATGATAAGTCATGGGATATCAACAGAATTTTTTCATCATTTCAACAGAGTCTAGAATTCAGACTTCACCAGGAATTTAAACTCGGCAACAAAACTTGGGGGGTTTCCGGACCTCAAAAGGAAGTTAGGAACCAATGCCGCTCGCGATGAACCAGTAAGGCTTGTTCCAACTCCTTTCAAGATAGGAATGTTGACTTACCGCAACCCCTGACGACACCATACAACCTAATGAATGAATATAGTATTTACGCCAATGGCCAAGCACTGGCACCTATGAGGTCACTCAGTGCTGAAAAGGAAATTGAGAGTGAAAGGTGTAACAGGAGGAAAACTTCGCAGTTGCACTATGACTCAACTGTTAGGAGAGAGTGGAAAGTAAGATGGAGAGAGAATATGAAAGGAGGTACAGTAAAAGGAATCAAAGGGGTTGCAGCTATGGGCCAAAGGCACACTGCAAAGAACCTTAAGTAATGCCTACAGTGCACCACATGAGGTGCACTGATGGCACTAGCCCCCTATGGACACATTACAACATAAACAACATGAATTAAATGTAGTCAAGATCAAATCGACGAAGAAAGCGAAAATTGTACACTTCAAGGTCTCAAATTTTCAGAAGGTGAAACAAGTCCTCCAGAACTGCCATTTAAGCTACGGAGGCCGTTAAATAACTGAGAGTATGTACACTTAACAAGAAAATGAATACTGATTAGAGGTTGCATCTGCCTAAACCTTCTAGAGGTAAAGATTGGGATCAAGTCCGCCAGGGCTGCCACATCAAATAAGAGATGCCATTATAGAGAATATGGCAAGTCAAGTCAAGAAAGGGCATTCCCAGACAGCCCGACAGGTAGTTTTCTACTCCAATTATGCCTGCCGGACGTAAATAAATAGCATAAATTATTACTGTACTTAAAATAAAAAAAAAGTCTGGTGACTGTACCTCCCAGCATGCAAATTCACCGCCTAAACAGTGGAAAGCCATGTTATGGAGACTACTAAACAACAATCACAGGCAATCAAGTTGAAAAATGCATGCAAGCTTGAGCACTTAAAGGTCTTGATGTCCGAGCGCAAATTATTCTTTCTCTCTACCTGTATCTATCATGAACGCAAGGGAAAATCGGTAGGAGGAGGAGGATGAGGAGGAGTTACAAGGATTAGGATGTCTCAAAGACTTATTTGTCCATCCAAAGAGACATCGTGTGCTCACTTATCTCTAGGAGCAGGTTTTACTGTGCATTCACAGTGTTCTAATGACTTTGTCTAGCTTTCTTTTAAACTCCTCTACACTGTGGAGGAGGAGGAGGAGGGGAGGAGGAGGAGGAGGAGAGGAGGAGAGAGACGAGGAGGAGAGAGGAGAGAGAGAGAGAGAGAGAGAGAGAGACTGTATCTCTCATGAACACAGAAAATCGGTAGAGAGTTTCTCTCTCATGAACATGGCAAATGAGAGAGAGAGAGAGAGAGAGAGAGAGAGAGAGAGAGAGAGAGAGAGAGAGAGAGAGCCACTAGTTAGCTAGCCACATATTGATTACCCGCAGCTATGAAGAAAATAGGCCAGGCACATACCATTGACACATTCCAACGAAAGCTCGATTTGCCCCAACCATCGATATTACTTGTGGTTTTCATTTTTTTTATTTATTTTTTTTTTTTTGCGAACCCCTGAAGACCCTATTTACGAAACTTGCACCACACAGCATGTCCAATTATAATGACAGAGAATGGACGAATAAAAAAAAACAATGTGTTGAATAGAGTAGCACAGTATGCCACGTCTGGCACATAACCGGTGCGATCGAGACACAAGATTGTATGCCTGCGCGCGCGTGTGTGTGTATGTGAGTGTATATGTATTAAATAGACATACGTGTGTGTATATATATATGCAATTTCCTTATACACATAATCTTGTGTGCAACTACATCGATTGCACGATGTAGAAATATACACCGAATAAAAATTCTAATCATCAGCCGTCTCGCCTCACCAGAGAAAAACCCCTCAAGCAGACAGACGGAGGTGCTGTATGGTCAACAGACAGCTGACTATCTATTATAACTACCTTGGTAAGGCTTCGGTCGCCGCTGGCTCTTTTCGGCCACCAGCAGACAGCGGTCGGGAACAGACAGACAGAGAGACAGTCCTTCCGGAACACTTTACGACTTGGAAAGTGAAGTGCTACCCCGTATTCTTTGGAAGCTTGAATTTCAAGTCCGTGCTCCTGTGGGCTTGTTCCACATGAACAGGGTTCAACTTCCGGGTAATCATATTTAAAAAATATAATATATAAAATAAATATATAAAATATAATATATAATAATGAATAATAATAATAATAATAATAATAATAATAATAATAATAATAATAATAATAGTGAATGTACGAAAGACGTCGCAACGTCACGTATGGTCGACGAAGATGGAGATTTATTATTATTATTATTATTATTATTATTATTATTATTATTATTATTATTATTATTTCTTGAAAAACTCTCACAGTAGCTTGATTCTTGAAATGGAGAAACAAGTCCACAGTTATTTATCATGACGACAGAAAATCGATGGGAGAGAGAGAGAGAGAGAGAGAGAGAGAGAGAGAGAGAGAGAGAGAGAGAGAGAGGAGGAGAGGAGAGAGAGAGAGAGAGAGATTCTCTAATGAACAAACAAAATAATCGGTATATTTCATATATTTCAAGATGTATCTGTAGAGAAAGCTTTTGGGGAACTGTTCGACTCCATGTTAAAATCTTTTGAAAAGGGGAACCGAACAGTTTCCCCAAGAGTTTTCATTATTATTATTATTATTATTATTATTATTATTATTATTATTATTATTATTATTATTATTATTATTATTATTATTATTATTATTATTACTCAGAAGCAGAACCCTATTCATGTGGAACAAGCCCAGAGGGGCACTGGCTTGAAATTCAAGCTTCCAGAGAATATGGTATATTATTTGTTTAAATATCAATTCCATATTTGAAGAAAATGAAGGAAACTGTACAGAGATTCTCGATAGATAGCGTGCTTGATGAAAACCATATAAACATAAGTAATATTCTCCATGCTAATCCATTTAATCCATGTTACTTATTTATTCTAATTGTCTCTTTCCATTTCTCCCTTTCATCATTTCCCCCACACAATATTTTTTCCATTCATAACGATTTTCATATAATAATTGTCGTAACTATTTCCTGAATTTTTTTTTTTCCGTTCGACAATTAAAATACCAAAAATCATCTACCTTGAGTTGCAATGAAACTACCATGGCTAAAGGCTATCTATCCTCTACATATACATATTCCATGATAAAAGTTCCTCGTTATCAGTATAACTATTCCATGATAAAAGTTTCTTGTTATCAATACCCCTATTCCGTGATCAAAGTTCGTCAATATCAATATACCTATTCCATGATAAAAGTTTCTCGTTATCAATATACTTATTCCGTGATAAAAGTTTCTCGTCATCAACATACCTATTCCATGATGAAAGTTCTTCGTTATCAACATACCTATTCCACGCTCAAAGTTTCTCGTTATCAATATACTTATTCCGTGATAAAAATTTCTCGTCATCAATATACCTGTTCCATGATCAAAGCTTCTCGTTATTGAAAAATGACTATCAAAGATACCCTTGAAAAAAACAGCTTTATCGACAGTCATTCACATACGGAACCCTCAAAAATAGTCTAGGCTACATGAAAAAAAAAAGGCAATCTATTCCATATGAAAATTCTAACATGGTTTCCTATGATACTGACATTAAAATAACACCTGAAGAAGGCAGAGGTATTGCCATTAGGATAATGTTATTCTTGCCAAGCACAGAGTAATTATTGATTACGCCGCAGTAGTTATTCCTTCAACCATTAAAAAAAATGTCCGAATCTCCTGGAATCACAATGATTTTCAAACTCTGGTTGGTTACGGAGCTTCCGTTGGAACTAAGAAATTAAGATGATATATAAATAAACAATGAATTTCAATCTTAGGTTGGTTACAGAGCTTCCACTGGAACTAAGAAATTAAGATAATATATAAATAAACAATGAATTTCAAGCTCTGGTTGGTTAAAGAGCTTCCATTGGAACGAAGAAATTAAGATAAATAAATAAATAAATTAATAAATAAATAAAGTAATATAATATAATAAAGTAATAATGAAAATATTACTATATATCACACTTAATACTTTTAATAATGCCTAATGATGATGATGATGATGTTGAACTAATAGCAAGCACACACACCAGGTAACAACGATAATTACCTGTATCTGTTGCTTATAACTCACGTTGGCCGCCTCCCCTCTCCGTGGAGGTGGCCGACGTCAGGCTCGCCAGAGACAAATTGCCTCTGACCTTTCAGTAGCCAGGTAGCATCAGCTAACAAATTCAGGCCACAAGATGAATGAATCATAAAGCGGCCGGGTATAGTACCGGTCAGACACGTTCATTAACGGCCCGTTTTCGACAACGGCCGAATCCCTATTTGGGCGGTCACGGAGCACCCAACTCTCTCCCCATCCCCAAACCCCCCCCCCCCCCCCCACACCCCCCGAAAGCACCGTAGGCTATGCACAGGAATGTGATGCGTTCGTTCAACAGTATAGTGAATTGACCTAATTCACTCCTGGAGAGAAATGCCATGCCTATTATTCTTATGGTGATGATGGTGGCTACTACATTACAATGCATCTTTACTAAGAAGGTCACCTGTGCCTGAAAGAGCTTTGAAGCAATGTATCTATGGATACTTATATACATAATACACACACAATATATTATAAATATACATATATATGTGTGTGTGTGTATACATTATATATGATATACGTACTTACATAATATATATATAATATATATATATATATTTACATAGTGAAAAAACATGGAACATCATGAATATATAAATAAAGACAAAATTCCACAGAGGAATTCTCTATATATATTAATTTATTATATATATTATATATATATATATATATATATATAAACTATTTGGAAAATGCATTATTACATTAATATATAATATACAATATCTTTACAACAAAGAAAAAAAAAACGTGACATCAATAATATAAACTAAGGTCCATGATATTAGCAATCTTTTGCGGAGAAAAACAAATTGAAAGACTTGAAATGGGGAACTTCAGGTTAATATCACAGTATGACCTCGCTGGCCGATAGATCACTATACCATATATATATATATATATATATATATATATATATATATAAATATATATATATATATATAGGGATACATTTTTCATACACATATTTGTATGTAAGTTTATTATATATCTTACATATTATCTATATGGTACATAAAAACTCATTCAACAAGCAACACTGCTTCACAATAATAACGTAAAGAGAAATCCTGCCCTGCAGTGGCAGTCTCAAGGCACGTTCACACAACTTCGAGAGAGCGAGTCCGTTTTCCGCCCGCAACATCGCGGAGACGAGAGCCCAGCGAACGCTAGTCTCCGGACGACCTTGAGAGACCTTTAAATCCCGCGCGACGGAACGCGACCTTCACCACCAGACAGAAAAGACGTTATTTCCTATGAATTCCTCTAAAGACACAGAGGGAGAGAGAGAGAGGGAGAGAGAGAAAGAAATAAGGGATGGGGAAGGGGGAGGGCAGGGGGTTACACCACAACCCAGGCCCCTGAAAAACAAGTACCGCAGACAAACAAACAAGTCGAACGAATCGCTTTTCATTTAGAGCTTTCTCTAGTGATGATACATAATTAGAAAACCGGATATGTGCACGGGTTGGAACGCCGGCACCTACCGGGGTGGATGGTGATGGTTAGGGGGGGGGGGGGGGGAGGAAGGGGATGTGAGACCGGCAAGAAGTGTGGTGGGGGTGGCGGGGGACGGTAAGCGAATAAGGGGGGTGAGACGGAGACGACGGAAGAGGGGAGGGGAGACATCATGAGACGCTTGGAAGGGACTTGGAGACTGTCGATGGAGGGGGGGGGGGGGGGTGACGAATCGGGAGGATGGCTTACGGAGACGGTGGAGCGGGGTAGGTGGAGGGGGGAGGGGATACCCAGGTAGCAGGTGAGCCAGTTACCAACACACTAGCAATGGGATATGAGTATTGGGAGAAGGCTGACGGAATCGAACTTTAGCAGGCCGGAGTAGCGACTCGATTTCATTTAGGGAGAGCACAGAAGGAATGTAAATCAAATATCACAAGAAAAGTCACATTACATCCAAAAAATTAATTACACAGAATTAGAAGACATGTTTTCCATGGGCGAGATACGAAGCTACAAAAATATTTCCAACAACAAAATAAAAGATGAGACTACGGCACCGGAAACGAGGCATCATACGCCACCAGCTTCTTTCATCTTCCCCTTCCAAAGGGGGGTGGGGGGTGGAACCCCTCTGAAACCCTCTTACACAACTGCATACAATGACCAGCCATACAGTACCAGCAATCCTTTCGTTGTATGTAAAAATGATTCAGATACAAATGATTCAGATGTCGTTACACTTGTTTACATAGTTCTGGTAAAAGCGATTCGTATACATTTTATAAATTTCCAAAGAATATAAATGCCTGATAAAACATATTTTTCATTTTCTGCCGATATCGAACTAATTGAAACCGACATACACAGGACTACCCTAATACAAATTATATCATAACAAGTGGGCCTCATATATAATAAATAACAACATTGGATTTAACAGTTTTTTATTTATATATAGCACAGATACCTCATGGCCCACCTACGCTAAATTCAATAACAACAGTGAAACTCTCTCTCTCTCTCTCTCTCTCTCTCTCTCTGGCTCCTATTTTTTTTAATGACACCATTTGAACTGAACTATGATGAATATTACTCAACTGAAACCATTCTCTCTCTCTCTCTCTCTCTCTCTCTCTCTCTGCACATAAGGCAAGGAACTACAGTTCAATTAGCGCTTACTACATACAAACAGCAATTAATGCCAGCAACGAATCCCAACCGTCCCACCGGATAACCGCTGGCCTTGTACAGCAAATAGGTTCGAAAGAACCGCCAGAGAGAGAGAGAGATTTGGTTTCATTGGAGCGCCAGGCACCACAGCAAATGGCGACGAAAAAGAAAGAATAAAAAGCCAGAGAGAGAGAATTTCAAATCACAAAATTGTGTGTGTGTGTGAGAGAGAGAGAGAGAGAGAGAGAGAGAGAGAGAGAGAGAGATTCACACAGCCTTGATCTAACTTCCGGAACCGTGATGGCTTAAAAAAAAGACGTCACCATCGATAACTCTAGTTGCAACAAGCTTGCCTGTGCTGCACGCTTACCTCCTTGCAAACGCAACTTCACATTGCGACGACACTGGCGATTTACCAAGAACTCAAGAGATATGAAATAAGATTAAAAATGATTACGTTGCCTATATCACAAACTTGGGCTGGCTCTCATGTAGCCGAAAAAAATCCACCGATTTTCATGTCTCCCCTATCTCTATCCAGTGCTACTAGATTGATCGTAGTCAAATGGTTAACCTTAGCACAGACACACACACACACACAATGTCGCAATGTATATGTATATACACATACACACAATGTCGCAATGTATATGTATATACACACACACATTATATATATATATATATATATCATATATATATATATATATATATATAGATATATACGTATATAAACGTATACATTAAACCACAAATATCCTACTGCATCCCAGATTAGAACCTACCCCTTTCCCTAGCCCCAGATGACCTGCTTTGTCTTAAACCTCTCATCCATTCCACTGAGCTGTCCAGCTTCTTCAATTTCACCTCGTCCCAGTTTCTGACTCTTAAAAAGTAAAAAAAAAAAAAAAAAAAAAAAATATCCCTGGCTGGATTCACGTAAGCTCAGATATGGCGCTCAGTGGCCTCCTTAAAATATCTTACGGTAAGAGGTTTGTGATATATGGGTAGCAGTAGATTTAATGCATCGGGCTATCAACATGGGTGGACTTACATAAACAATCATAGGGTGCAAAATTACTTATAGGCAAAAGCGAGACCGATATTATGTTATTCGTAACTTAACATTTGAAAGTGTGGTATATAAATATATATATATATATATATATATATATATATATATATATATATATAATACATACATACATACATACATACACACACACACATTTATATATATATATATATATAATATATATATATATATATTATATAATTATATGTATATATATATTTTATAATATATATAAATATATACATATATATATACATATATGAATATATACATAGTTTATATAATCAGCAAACTTTAAAATAGGGCAAAAAAAGTCCTAACAACTCACAGAACACGCTTGACAGACGAGAAAGCAGACAGCAGAAAATGAATTTAAAAATTTTAAAAAATAAAAACTTACACGCACAAAATTACAAATTACAGAAACGTGAGTAACTACTTATTACAGCAGCTCAAAACGTATCCCAGCAAAGAAATTCCGTTCATCAAGCCACTTCCACAGCACTGCAGTGAAGGTACAGAAATTTAAGGGAAAAGAAAAAAGAAGTTCCGCACGCTGAAACCCTAAAGAACCAAACCGGCGGAATGCTCTCGACTTTTGTAACCAGGTGTTCGGCTAAGGCCGGCCGCCCGCTGGCTTGAAGGTCAAACACTCATCGTCGGGTGGATGGATGGATGGTTGGGGATGGATGCTCTCGTCATGATGATGATGGCACGAAATCGACACCAGCAATGCTGCCGTCGCCAGTTTAAACTCGAGGCTTCGAAAGTTACCTCACCTGAAAATTATATAGGTTATCTCTCTTTGAAATTGATCGTAGGTCACCCCTCTCGAAATTTATCTAAATCTACCTCACTCGTAATTTATCTTTGGTTGCCTCTCGAAACTCATATAAGGTTACCTCTCTTCAAAATTGATCCAAGGTTACCTCTCTCGAAATTGATCCAAGGTTACCTCTCTCGAAATTGATCCAAAGCTACCTCTCGAAATTTATCCTTGGTTACCTCTCACGAAAACTGATCCAAGGTTACTTCTCTCGAAAACTTATCCAAGGTTACCTCTCTAGAAAACTGATCCAAGGTCTCCTCTCGCGAAAAAATTTATCCAAGGTTACCTCTTTTAATATTGATCCTAGATTACCTCTCTCAATGTTCCTTAGGTACCTTTCACGAAAATCATCAAAGGTTCCTTCTCTTGAAAACTGGTCCAAGGTTACCTCTCGCAAATTGATCCAAGGTTACCTCTCTCGCAAATTGATCCAAGGTTACCTCTCTTGAAATTGATCCAAGGTTACCTCTCTTGAAATTGATCCAAGGTTACCTCTCAAAATTTATACTTTGTTGCCTCTCGAAAATTGATCCAAGGTTACCTCTTTCGAAATTGATCCAAGGTTACCTTTCTTAAATTGATCTAAGGTTACCTCTCTCGAAATCGATCCAAGGTTACCTCTTTCGAAATTTATCCAAGATTACCCCTCTCGAAGCTGCCCCTTGGTTACCTTTCATAAAATTGATCAAAGGTTACTTCTCTTGAAACTGATCCAAGGTTGCCTCTCTTGAAATTTATTAAAGGGTATCGCTCTTGATATTTGCCGGATTTTTTACAGTTGCTTTCTGGGAGAAAACCATCTACAGAAACCTTTGTTCCGATACTCTGTATGCGGGTTCGAATCCTGCAACCGGACATCAGAATTACTTCACTTTCTTGCATTTGGATCTAAGGCTTTATGGTGACAAAGTGACAGGCGTATCCAAAAAGAGCGAAGAATTTGATAAGTTAAAAGGGAATTGTGTCATTACAATTACACATCCGGTAAAAACTGACCAGTCGACTCCATATAAATTCCACTTTGTTTTTGTCGTTTCAGTTTGCGCCGCCCTTATGCCAGCACGGGCTCTTGCTCTTTTGCAAATTGAGGCATTCCCCCTTAAAAGAATGAAAAATGATTTGGTAATGAAACTGAATTATATATAGTTCGCGAGGAAAATAAAACGAAACTCTTTTGAAAGCGTCCGGAAGTGCTCTTATCATTTCAGAAAGAGAGAGAGAATACAAAAATAGCCATCTCAAAGGAGGATTCATACCCCCAACACGGCACTGAAAATTTTAAGATTTCCCATACTCATTGGAGGAATGGAACCCCCTTTCGAAAACATTTCAGTCATCCTTCGCGCACAAGCAAGTCCCCCAATGCTATTGAATTGAATATAGAATTTAGGCCAAAGGCCAAATACTATATAGACCTACGAGGTCATTCAGCGTTGAAACGGAAATTGACAGTGGGAGGGTTGAAAGATGTAACAGGAGGAAAACGTCGTAGTTGCGCTATGAATCAATTGTTAGAAGAGGGTGGAGAGTGAGATGGAAGAAAGAGAATATGAAATGGGGTACAGTAAAAGAAATAAAAGGGGTTGCAGTTAGGGGGCAGAAGGCACGCTGCAAAGGACCTTAAGCAACGCCTACAGTGTACCGCATGAGGTGCACTGACGCCTCCCAAGCTACAATGTTGAAGAGGGCGACTATGATGAAGACGGGCCATCAAAGCTAAATAAAACGGACGTTAAAAAAATGACGGAAATGATCCCCCGAGTTCCATTCGATAATCGGCGTCCGCTGAATAGGAATCCAAATGCATCTGCAGTATGAAGAAATAATCTTCCTATTCAACAAACCTGTGATTTCAAGTGAGTTAAATCTGTTACCTATTCATCCACTGGACGAATGATCGACGGCCAACTATTTCCTACTCAAGGGCAACATGCGATCTCTACAATGCGGGTTAAAATCATATTACAAGTGCGGGAGAATACGCATAACAGGAGGAGGAGGAGGAGGAAAAAAATAAAGGGAGAAGGGAGAGAGGTATGAAAGATAAAAGTTAAAATCGGAAGTGGAGGAAGAGGAGGGGAAAAAAAGGGAGAAGAGAGAGAGGTAAGAAAGATAAAAGTTGAGCTCGGATGGATGAGTAGGAGGATGGAAGTAAAGGGAGAAGGGAGAGAGGTAAGAAAGCAAGAAAGCTAAAAGTTAGGATCGGAAGTGGAGGAGGAGGAGGAGCAGGAGCAGGAGGAGAAAACACCCAATAAGTGCTGAGCTCAACAGTAATTTGAAAGACTCCTCACTTGCATTCCAGCAGGCTTCGTCGTTCTCCACATAAACAGTTAAAAGTATTAATGTCCGGCCTCGTTTTCAGACAGGGATAGTTAGAAAAAGATACATTATATATGTATGTATGTATAAATAAAGGTTTTTTGCCACTTTATTTATACATAGCATCACGTTTTATATACTTCGTGATCAAGTTATTCATGTATATATAAATATATATATATATTATATATATTATATATATATATATATATATATATATATATATACACACACAGCTATTGAATGAGAATGACAGAAGGCTGAAGCTACTGAGATTAATTGCGTGTGCAGTGTAGTGTATGTAAGAAGATATAAATAGCGTTAAATAGTAATAGTGGCAAAAAAAATAAAAAACGATCGTAGGTAAGATAATGGATCACGTTTTGAAGACGCCTAGATGACAGGTCGGTGAAGAGTTTAAAATTCGACAGAGCCTTGTGTGTGTGTGTGTGTGTGTGTGTGTGTGTGAGGGGGGGGGGGGGGCTGAGGGAAGACCTTAGAAAGTGCCAGCTGGACAGATGGCAGTGAACGAATTATTGGAAAGGAAGGGCCTTCATAATCCAGGAAGTGAACGTGTGTGCATGCGAGGAAGAAGCGAGTGTCGCAGTGGTGTGTGTGTGTGTGTGTGTGGGGTGGGTGGGGGGAATAGGGTCTCGAGGCACTGTTGATGAGCTTTCCGTGTAGGCCTGTGAAGATCCTAATGCTATAGAAGGTTTGTGCTTCAGGATGAATCACATATATCAGTTATATCATGAATGTGACAGTGACACCCGTGTTGCTCTTTTCTTGTTTTTTTTCTCTGAATCCATCCCATTAGGGCAAACGGCTTTAAAGGGAGAACAAGAAAAGATAACAAAATGCCCTTGACTAGTGCAGACTCGAAGAGAACAAAAAAACAAATGTAAGTGGGAAGGCAGAAAACTTATGAGAGAATGAATCCTTGCAACAGGCCCTTTCTCACACAGCATGACTGCCATAAGTTAAAAGGGCAAAATTTTCCTCAACAAATTCATCCACCTCACAACACATCACATCACATCACCTTACCTCTCTCTCTCTCTTCTACTATCTCTCTCTCTCTCTCTCTCTCTCTCTCTCTCTCTCTCTCCACGCCGCATACCACCAGCTGTACCGAGAACTGGGTCACTTATAATCTCGAATGCTAAGGCAGAAAGACCGGGAAAAAAAAGGGGGAAAACAAGGGGGGTGGGGATTGGAAGAAGATGATGTGAGACTCTCAGCAGAAATGCAAAGGTATGCAGCAGCAGCAGCAGGTATGTGAGCACGCCCTTCCAGAGCCAATGCATCGGGGGGGGGGGGGGGGGTACGGGGGTGGGGCGTGGGGGAGGGAGGGGGGGTGTGGTGGGGTATCACTCGTTCCCTTCGCCGAGAAGAACCGTGAGAAACAGAGCGGATGCATGAGAGATGCCCTTTCTGTCATAGGGGGTTAAATTACTGGTCTTGGTCTGACATAATTCACATACTGCATTAGTTGAACACTCATGTAACTTCGATATTAGCTTCGTTTTCTTAACAATAATGCAAGCCCCACAAGGAAAGTAAATTGTATACTAATACTAATGTCTATTAATACTTTTCGCATGACAACGCAAGTGAATTTTCCACCTGAACGATTACCCTTTGCTAACAATTTACGCTACACTGACATTTCATACTTAAGACGTTTTTAACAGTTCACCAAAACCAATGTAAACACTTGCATATCTATACGTTTAACATTTTAACCAGTAATGAACAACTTTTCAACTCAGTCAAAGCATTTTACAGTCTCACAGCGTTATGGCTGTACCAATAATCACTACAATTAAAGAATTGCAAATCATTCTTTAATGTGCAAGCTTTAAAATAAAATCAAGCGCCATTCTTAAGAATCAACGGCGCGAAAGTGCATGACGAAGCAGTTTCTGACATCGGGCGAAAACCCCAAAAAAGCCGCGAAGGAACAAACCTCACCGGCGGCCGCCGCAGCTATAACCTCGTTTTCGATCCAACCAACATCCTCCAGGTGTGCGCAGAAGAAGAAGGAGGAGAAGGAGGAGGAGGAGGAGGAGGAGGAGGAGGAGAGTTGCGCCGTCTGGTCTGCGCAACATGTGGTGCCGCAAGGGGGCTGCTTTCTACCCCGACCCCGACCGTCTCTCTCTGAACAGAAAGCAAAGCAACTTAAGCAAACCTGCCTAACGGACGTGTGAAAGAGAGAGAGAGAGAGAGAGAGAGAGAGAGAGAGAGAGAGAGAGAGAGAGAGAGAGAGAGTGGGGGAGGGGGCAGCCGGAACCAAAAACTTTCGGAAGACTTCTGAAATACGGCTGCAACGATTTGAAAGCAACTGCGGAATGCCTGGAATCCGCACACAGGCTGACCTACTGGTATTTCGTCATTACCAACGGGTTTTCACTTCGTTTCACAAAAGAGCGAGGGACAATGGAGTAGGTAAGAACGCGTGCAAAACGCACACATAAATTACATCATAATATAATTATATATATATATATATATATTATATATTTATAACTTATTCATTTATATAATTGTATTCCACATAAAAAAGTTAAAATTGTTTTCGTTAGAAAATGCCCATAAGTTTCGTCCTCCAACGGAGCTCTTCTTGGAGCGCTTATAAGAAAATATTATGTGGAATACAACTAAATAATATTACCTGTACTAACTATATATACATATATATACATAATATATACATATCTATATATATATATCTATATATATATATATATATATATATATATAAATAAATTTTCATTATACAATACGTAACCGACTCTGGTCAATTCATAAAAACTATGCATCACACAGTCACCTGAAATTTTAGTGGTACCACCATATTTTATTTCTCTAATATAATAAATAAAACAATTTTCACGCAACTCAGGAAGCTGAATATGTACGCACTGCTTTCTTCAACTTGAAACTGAAGCCTCGTTTTGGGTGGTCCGAGTGCAGGAGCCAGAACATTGCCCCTTAATATATCAACACACATCCACACTGACAGACCGCAAAAACACAAATAAAAGGTGGCTACTGCGATGGCCGGTAATAGTCAGAGAGAGAGAGAGAGAGAGAGAGAGAGAGATGGAGAGGAGAGAGAGAGAGAGAGAGGGGGGGGGGGGGGTTTACCTGGAGCCAAAACTTCAAAATGGAGAAAAACAAAGGATTAATTTTTCTAATGCAGGAGCCGATGGGGCGGGGGGAGGGGGGGGGGGAGAGTGACCCACATGTCTTTAATTGAAGCCCAAAGGCCGAAATATCAAGAGTGGAGAAAGAAAAGTGAGTGATACGCTGAAGCGTTAAACGACTATTATCTTAAAACTGCTCTGCTTGCGTTATCTCTTTTGTCGGTATAGCCTGAATTAAATACGCACAAAGTGTTCATCCTTCAATTTCTCAAATCTAGGATATAGTTTAACCAGACCACTGAGCTGATGAACAACTCTCCTACGGCTGGCCCGAAGGATTAGGTAATTTTTTTTTACGTGGCTAGGAACCATTTAGTTGCCTAGAACCAGACCTACAGCTTATTGTGGGATCCGAATCACATCCTGGAATGAATTTCCATCACCTGAAATAAATTCATCTGATTCCTTATTGGCAGAGAGTAAATGAACAAACCCAGACCCTGAGATCGGTAGAAAGGAAGTAACCGACTCGTCCAACGAGGAGCTAATGATTTAGGATATAAATGAAAGGCTTGAGCATATACTAAACTCAAAAGGCATTATTATCATATTGGCACAGAAGAGAATATAGAATTTAAGCTTAAGGCCGAGCGCTGGGACCTTTGAGGTCATTCAGCGCTGAAACGGGAAATTGACGACAAGAAGTACATTAAAAGGAGTAAAAAGAGGTTGCAGTTAGAGGCCGAAGGAGTGCCTACAGTGCACCGCACGTGGTGCACTGATGGCACTACCCACCCCCACCCCCACCGGGGGTGCGCACCACATCAATAGCGAAATAACGGTATGACATACGAAATGAACACACGAACGATATGAAATGCGATATGCAACGGTTCCTCTTCCGGCCTTGAGAAGGATGACTTGGAGACATGACTGGAAGTCCTACAAAGGATCCATTTGTCATCTCGCACGATCTCTCAGCACCCGCCCACAAAACAAGAAATGGACGCTGCAGTAACTGGATACCAATGTTCAGTGTTGGACTTTAGGACGTATAGTAATATTTCTTAAAAAGAGTGGACAGTATTAAGTTTTATTTTCAGATTTTCAGAAAAGTACGTATACATACATACATACATACATAACATACATACATACTACATTCATATATATATATATATATATATATATATCTTATATAATATATAATATGTATGTATGTATGCATCAACGCAATATATAAAACGTGATGCTAGGTAAAAATAAAGGTAATGCCACGGAGGAAAATGGAAAAGGTCGTGTAGACCGAAAGATCTCGGCATTTCTCGTCTTTTCATTTCTCCTCCGTGGCATTACCTTTAAATACACACACACACACATTTTATTATATATATATATATATATATATATAGCAACATTTTATATAAATATATATATCTATTTATATATATATACTGTTAAAAACAGGATATGTCTCAAGTATAAAAGGCCCATTTAAAAACAAAAACTGGTTTAAAGCTAAGGACTATATTTCGGTGGATTCAATCCCACCCTTATCAAGCTTGATAAGAGTGGAAGTGACCTCATGAAGTAGTCATTTTCCTTAAAAGAAATGGACAATATTAAGTTTTATTTTCAGTGTGATTCTAGATTTGAAAGGCCACACACAACACACACACACACACACACACACAACACACACACACACACACACATATATATATATATATATACATACATACAACATATATATACACCACATATATATACGTATATATACGTATAATATACATATGTATATATATATATAGTACATAGCCTATAAAAAAGCACACACACACACAACACACATATATATATATATATATATATATGATATATATATATATATATGTGTGTGTGTGTGTGTGTGTGTTGTGTGTATAGCTATGTATGATATTATATATATATATATATATATATATAAATTACATATATATATATAATATATATATATATATATATTATATATATATTATATCAAACAATTGTCCTGGGTACTGATACAATTAAAAACAAGGTGTCATTTCAACAGGGTTGTATTTAGTGGAGATATTTATTCAGAAAAAGTTACAAGCGTTGATGCTTCTATTCTTGAGAAAAAAAATAAGTTGAATATAAGCAAAGATATTACAATTCAGGTTTATACTCTTCTGAAAATAGCACGTATAGTCACCCTTTCCCATAGTCCTTAGGGTTAAGTATGTTGTTTCAGTTTGACCAGATTATCCCGGATTAGCCAGGATGATCTCTTTCCTTATTACCCTTCCGACAATTAACCAAATGGAAATTTTGTTTTTACTTTTCGTTTTCCATTCACCATTCTTCCAAACTGAGTCATTTGTGGCCAGGATCTTTCTGTCTGTTGTTTCTTGTGGCTTGATCATACATACATACATACATACACCTTTCTCCTTTTAAGTTGTTCCCATACCCCCTTCGCCTTTCTCGCCACAACAAGTCCACCCTACCTGTACTTACCTGTACTTAATTCATAAATCTATATATATATAATATATATATAGTTATATATATGTATATATTTAAATTAATTTATAGATATATATAATATTAATATATATATTATAAACGTCAGTGTATACATATTCATACTACTCAAGTTAGGCTTCATTAGACGAGATGGCTTAGATTTCACTGTGTAAATTCAAGAATCTGGAAACTAAAAACAATCCTTCTTACTGAATCTATAACAATGAGTAGTCGGTAAATAAATATATAATATATATTATATATATAATATATATATATATATTATATATATATATATATATATATGTGTGTGTGTGTGTGTGTGTGTGTGTGTGTGTGTGTGTGTGTGTGTGTGTGTATATAAAGAAGTATAATCCTTTTGGGATTTGCAGGATGATTTTCTTCATGAAATAATAATAATAATAATAATAATAATAATAATAATAATAATAATAATAATAATAAATGTTTATTATTGTACGGGAGGATAAAACTTGACACATCTTTGGGTTCAAGAATGAAATTACATTTGCTACTAAAACTCTCCATTACGAAGTCAATTCTCTCTCTCTCTCTCTCTCTCTCTCTCTCTCTCTCTCTCTCTCTCTCTCTCTCTCTCACATTACTCTGGAAAAATCATTCCTAAGTGGAAATGAGAAGAGTTCAGACATTCCCATTTAAAGGCCAAGACAAAAAAAACCGTACCTTCAGTAGGTATTTTTCAAGCTTATGAAAACAGTCATCAATTTTACGACTTTTTTTATATTTTTAGTGCAAACTGAACATCATTATTATAGGACAAGACTATGCGATTTGTCAGAGTATTGAAAATTGCATGTGGGAAAACTATACTACTTTTGCCTCTTTCTGTGTAGCGAGACTCATTCTGTTGGCTCCCGAGCCTCACTGTGACCCACAGCCGATCCCACGTAAGGAGGCTGGATCCTGGATATACCCCTCAACGTCATTCTGTTTGCGTCATCCCTCATTCCAGGCATCACGTGGATCTTCCACATCCAGTACATGTAAACTTTCCAGGATATCATTCCACTGCATTCTGCGTTCAACCATTTATCCATTCCTTCCTCTGTGACTAATATCTATGAATAGTGGTATCCTACCCACTTCATAACTAACATTTCGTAAATTGCAAATTCTACAGAATACAGGATGTACAGCTTTCAAGCCATCTAGGCTGGAGTGCATTTATTTACTGCCTCGGGGATAAGTACTAAGTGCTGGACTTCCCCCCGAAGGCGAGGAAGCAGTTCCGGATGCACTGAAATTCTAGAGCAATCTTTAGCGTTACACGTCTTGCAGGATTTTGCGTCATAAAAGCTTACTGTCTACGGCAGAAGAGGGACAGAAAAAATCGTTCCCTGCAACATTTATAGTGGCCTCCTCAGGGTTCTTCTGCCCCTGAAGGATACGGTTCCACCTACAGGAGTACTTCATAAACCTAGTCTAGACATCCTTAGATATAGGTCTAGATTTCATGGCGCAGTGGCGGGAAAATTGCTTCTTTCGCTGTTCACTACGGCAAGATGTCAACTTTACTGGATCACACCTACTCTGCTACTGAGCTACGTGTTACTTCATTACACGTAAGTATATCAGTATATACTTTTAATTTTTATAACGTGCGTTTTAGCCAGATACGATATGACGTAATTTGGTTTAGCATCTGTTGAATGGAATTTGCGTTCGGCTGTTCCATTCGCCACCCTGAAAAGGCAGCTTACATTCATCAATAATAACTATCCTATTTCGAATATTAACGGTATAATTCGCATACGGTAAATTATTAAAACACTTTTCAGTTGCAAATGTACACCCAGATATCCTTTCATTTACCTAAAACTTACAGCGTAGCTATTTAAAGCCAGGAGCACAGTGTTACCAAGCCAGAGCACAACAGGCGGGTGGGAAAAAAAAAAGAATATAGTTCCTACTGAGAAGACCAAATCATGTGCTGCAATGCTCGGCGGAGCCATCATTCATTAGCTAAGCAACGGTATAGCAGAATTTTTCCTCCTGACTATCTAACTATACGACTCGAAAATCATAAGACAAAACTCGGAGAGACTCCATCACTTGCTCCACTCAATTCCCCATTGAAAAACGACCGGGAGAGACAGACAGACTCGCCTATGAATAAATTTACCGAGGGCTCAAATCTTGTGACCCAAGAACGACGGTATTTGAACTCTCCTTTAAAAAAAAAATCGATGTGAATTCTTCTCTCAACTTCTTACATATTCCCAACTAGTCTGAAAAAATCTGTATAAGAAGCTGGTGTTATAAAGACCGATAATTAATGATAGGATTAAATGAAGCTATTGAAGACAACTTTCTATCTAAAACACTTATTATTATTATTATTATTATTATTATTATTATTATTATTATTATCATTTACTCAGTTCAATCACTCAAACAGTTCGCTTTCTGACATCACTGTTACGTTCAACATCGAGCAACAAAATCTTTATTCCCACATGCTCTAACAAAAAGTCTGGCAATGGATTATTCTCTCTCTCTCTCTCTCTCTCTCTCTCTCTCTCTCTCTCTCTCTCTCTCTCTCTCTCTCATCAAGCTACTTGGCACGGTTGCTTTCAAGACTTTCATGTACATGATATATAACTAGCCTGAAAGTATTACAAATCATCAGCGTTCACGGCCTTCCAAATGTCACTATGTTTTAAAGGTTATTGATACCATTATCTTATCTTTCTCTATGATGACAGAAAAACTGACTGTGAAAAAAAGGGGAGGTATAATAATCAACACCAGAGAACCACAGACACCTCCTTATCAACAGTTATCCACGATAGGCAACGTCAAGAAACACCTTGACATTGCCGTGACAACGAGTATTAAATAAAAAAAAAAAAATCTGTACTTAGTATAATCAGGACCAACAAAAATTGATTTATCTTTTGGTGGTCTCGGTACAATGCTGTGTGAGTCCATGAAACTCTCAGCCGGCCGTGGTGGCCTGTGATGTTGCGTTGCCAGAAGCAAGAGCATGGCTAAATTTAACCTTAAATAAAATAAAAGCTACCGAGGTTCGAAGGCTGCAATTTGGAACGTTTGGTGAGTGGAGGGTGGATGATCAACACACCAATTTGCAGCCCTCTAGCCTCAGTAGTTTTTAAGCTATGAGGGCGGACAGACAAAGTCATCTAAATAGTGTTCTTGTTTACAAAAACCTAAAAATAGTGAATATACTAATCAGACACGGCAATCACTGATCATGAGATTTACCTAAACAGCAAAAAAGGAGAACAAAAAAATTTCTGTAGCTGGTTTTATTTTGATCAATATTACAAGACATATTTATGACATCACTAACCCACGGGACTCTTTCGTATAAAATATAAATTTGTCGTAAAATTTACTATTTGGATACTTACCAACTGTTATATAGATGGCTTATATCTCCTAGGCTATCGGCGGGGAGATACAGCCTATCTTGAACAGTAGGTAAGATTCATCCCAAATATATACAAATAAAGTATATTATATATATATATATATATATATCATATATATATATATATATATATATATATATATATATATATAAATTATATATATATATATATATATATATATATATATATATATATATATATATATATATATATATATATATGTCCCATCAATGAATACACGGCAACAAGGAAATCTTTCCTATGAATACACCACTAACGGAATATCCTCAAAGGGCACACCACGGAAATCAAATCCCATCAACAAACAACAAACAAACACTACTCATGAATACGCCATCACTACCTCTCGTAAAACTTACGCAACATACAAGAGCCAACCCTAATTACCGAAACACCTCATAATTACATAGGGACAAAAATACATAGCGATGAGAACTGCTAGCTACTCTACCTCGAAGAGCAGCTTCACTCATTACAGCAATTAACACAGGTAATGCGTTCATCAACGATAACTACATTGAGGGTTGATAAAGGTTTACATCTGTACGGATAGATAATTTCTTGGCACTTGAACATCGTTGATTACCAAAGGTTAAGATTATCATTATTAAATATATATTATTATCATTATTGTTTTCTTCTATCACAGTCATCCTATTCGACTTGGTGGTTTCTACAGTGTGGGGTTCCGGGTTGCATCCTGCCTCCTTGGGAGTCTATCACTCTTCTCACTATGTGAGCTGTTTCTAGGAGCACACTCTTATGCATGAGTCAGGGAGCTAATTCGACATCTAGTGATTCTCGGTTATTATTATTATTATTATTATTAATCAGATCATGAACTCTAATTCATATGGAACGAGCTCACGGGAGCCACTGACTTGACATTCATGATTCCAAAGAACATGACGATAATCTGAAAGAAGCAACATAAGATAATAGGATATGCAGAAAGAAGGGGTTAGCTATTAGAGACAGAGAGAAACCGAGACTAAATGAGTACACTAACTGGCCGATCAATTGACTGGTTTAACAACATGTTCTGGCGTTACAACTACTAAGCTATCCAAGCCTAAAACCATTTTAAAAATCCCTTATGACTGGATGAAAAATAGAAATTTCCCTCAAAATGATCTATTCAATTCACTTTTGGATATATATACTCTCAATGCCTCGGTATAATTAGCTAGCAACATTACCAGCTAATCAAGAATGAGCAATAAAAATCAATAACTGCTAAATTTGCAACATCTGTAGGCAATAATCAACGGACTGAAAAAAATATGAGATTCAACCGTCAGGAACCAGCTGGAATAATAGAATAGAACAGAATATAGAACTGAGGCTAAAGGCCGAGCGTTGAGACCTATGAGGTCTTCAACGCTGACCTCAAGCGCTGGAAGGTTAACTGGCAGTAAAATGTCTGGAAGGTGGGACAGGAGGAATACCTCGAAGTAAGATGGAAGAGAGAGAATACGAACGGAGGTACAGCAAAAGGAACGAAAGGGGTTGCAGCTAGGGGCGTAAGGGACGCTGCAAGGAACATTAAATGATGCCTGAAGTGCACCGCACGAGGTGTAATGATGGCAATAACCCCCTAAGGAAAACTGGCTTAAAAATGGCAATGACTAAATTATATTTCTGAAAAAACTTCGATAAGTAAATATAAGCACAAATATCTATTCACATCACAGATTCCCTTCTACCACTCACCCTTCGCCCTTCCCCCTTCCCCACCACCCTCTTCCATTTTATCTATTTATTGTAATTTTTCAAAAGATGAACCTGTTCACATGGAACAAGGCCACAGAGCCCACTGACGCGAAATTCATGCCTCCAATGAATACGGTGTTCGTGAGGAAGAAGTAAAAGGAAGTAAAGGGAAATACAGAACGAAGGAAAAATGAATAAAGTAAAAGATAAAAATGTATTAAAATGCAAGGAGAATAGTATTAGGGTAGCAATGCATTCTACGACAACGAAAACGAACGGAAAGTCGCCCTAGCGGGTCTATTAGCATTCTTTCACGGTTCTTGGACGACTTGGTCCACTCGGTCCTCCTCCTCCTCCGCCTCCTCCTCCCCGCCTCCTCCTCCTCCTCCTCCTCCTCCTCCTCCTCCTCCTACCTCCTCCCCTCTTCACAAACTGCTGTTAAAAGCACCTGGTGTGAATTTCTAACCTTGGCAACCCCTGGCCAACCAAATCCGTACTAGTGCAGTTATATTGTTCTCACTTCCGCTTCAGGATTTTTTTACTTTTTACTTCCAAAAGCTCCCTCTATCTTAACTGGCGTTTCTTCTTTAAAGCAGGAAGTTTAGTTTTCTTGAATTATTTTTGCATTGAGAGATTGACAGGGGGGACATCGTAACTGCAGTGAATAAGAAATGATGTATGTATGTATGTATGTAATGTTGTATGTATATATATATATATATATATTTTATATATATAATATATATAATAAAATATATTATATTATAATGTAAATATATAATAAAATATAATATATATATAAAATTAAAATTTATTAATATATATAATATATAATATAGATATATATTAAATTATAAGACATATAAGCTTCGTAACTCCTCTCTCCATGCAGCGCGCTACTATGGTCAATTAGAGAGAGAGAGAGAGAGAGAGAGAGAGAGAGAGAAGAGAGAGAGAGAGAGAGAGAGCCTTCTTCCTGTTAGTTACGAGCTCAAAGTGCATCTACAGCTAGTTCGCAAGTCTTGCATAATCTTATTTTCAACTACTAAGGCTGAGCTGGATGGACAACATCCAAATGAATAATAATAATAATAATAATAATAATAATAATAATAATAATAATAATAATAATAATATAATAATCATAAGGTATAATAAAAGGTTAAGTGTTGCTTCAGCTCTGCTACTGAAAAGGTTCACCAGCTGTCTGGAATTCATACGGTAAAGGCGATATTCTCACACCTCGACAGAACACCAATTTCTGTTAACCCTCAACAGAACGCCAATTTCATCCAACCTTAACAGATTATCAATTTCTCTTATCCCCAACAGAACACCAATTTCTGTTAACCCTCAACAGAACGCCAATTTCTCTTATCCCTCAACAGAACACCAATTTCTCTTAACCCTTAACAGAATAAACCAATTTCTTTCCTAAAAAAAATCCTTAACAAAAGACAGAACACCAATTTCACTCAACCCTTAACAGAATACAAATTTCTCAACACCAATTTCTCTTAACCCTCAACAGAATACCAATTTCTCTTAACCCTTAACAGAACACCTATTTCTCTTGCCCATCAACAGAACATCGTTTTCTGGTCTCCTTAAAAAACCTATAAAGCAAATGGCCAGTAAATCCCAAACCTACTCCCACAGGGCCCCTTAAAACAAATCCAATGGTGTTTCACGGTTGCAATATCCCTTCTACCTTTGGATCTGCTTGCTCACGCCCTCCCCCCCACCCCACCCCAACGGGCCCCACGAGAGCAGATGCACCGGGTGTTAGGAACCCTGCGTGACCACATGCATATGTTAATAGTTTTAATCATTGGTCCTTCCTCCTCTCTTAGTCTCCCATTCTGGATTCCTCGCATTCTACTCTCTTCCTTAATTTCAAGGAAATGGTACAGAGGAAGGGCAGCAGGCGGCCTGCTGAGAGAGAGAGAGAGAGAGAGAGAAGAGAGAGAGAGAGAGAAGCAGAGAGAGAGAGAGAGAGAGAGAGAGAGCCTCTCGTCTCGACTCCCAGTCGTATTTGCATCTATAGTGGATACAAGTCAGAGCACAAGTAAGCCTGAGTACAGCCTTGGATGGCACGTGAAGCATACCATACATATAAATTCGAGGGTGGTTTCATACCCGCAATGAGAGAGAGAGAGAGAGAGACTTCAAACTAGTTACATGTTCCTTGAGAACGGACAGAATTGTTCGAGCTTAGTCTAAAGAACTGTAGATGACGAAACAGCATCTAAGTGACATCTGGAAAATCGTTCTACCTTTTATTGTATCTTACAAAGAAGCTCTTACCGAGGAACAAATCCAACAGAGGAAGATGTACCGAGGGAAGTGATGCCTCTAATGGTCATTTACTTATTCATTGCGGTGAGGTTATTACACAGGAAGAAGACCACTACAGAGGAGA
>NC_087215.1:62205816-62220816 GCF_015104395.2 Macrobrachium nipponense | reverse complement strand
TGAGTCATCAAGTCTATCAATATGTAATGGGAGTCAAAACTTTATCAATTCTCTAGTACGTAATGGAGGTCGACAAGACTTTATCATTTCTCCAATATGTAATGGGGGACAAAACTTATCAATTCTCCAATATGTAATGGAAGTCAAGACTTTATCGGTTCCCCAATATGTTATGGGAGTTGCTGAGGCTTTATCAATTCTGCAATGTGTAACGGGAGTTACTAACACTTATGAATTCTCCAATATGTAATGGAAGTCAAGACTTTATCAATTCTCCAATATATAATGGGAGTCAAGTCTATCTATTCTCCAATATGTAATGGAAATCAAGACTTCATCAATTCTCCAATATGTAATGGGAGTCAAGACTTTTATCACTTCTGCAATCGTAATGGGAGTTGTAAAACCCAAGAATAAAAATCCCCTTATGGTTACACAATAGTTAAGTCATTGTCATCCTTGGAAGACCTTGCTAGCTTTACAGAAGGCAATCCTTATGTAGGAATGCGACTCGAGACCTGTAACCCTTCAAGTATTTCAAAATAAAACAAGTTTTCTACTTTAATCTTTAAAACTCTAAGTGCTGGAGATTGTATGCACTGTGTCTTTCAACTTCGTCTTTCAACTCTTTTTAAATGATTTTTTTTGTGGACTCAATTTAGAAAGTCGACTCGAAAATAGATGAAAAACAAACACGGGTAAAAAACTCCTTTACCAGCGTCATTAAGGTATGGCAGCCAGCAGCATCACCATACATAAGAACATAATCAGAGCTTACGTCTAGCCATTAAAGAGGAACTCTACACGAGGGCAACACAGGATAACATGAAATGGAACTATAATTCATCGAACAGGATCTACAGGCAAAACATCTCCAGCGTCCAGAAAAACTGAATCTCCTCAATTCTATTTTTTTACATAACTGTTATTATTATCATTATTTTCTCTTTTTTTTCTATCACGGTCATCCTATTCGACTGGGTGGTTTTTATAATATGGGGTTCCCTTTAAGCGATGACAGTGAAGATAGATTTTTCCTTAAGTGATGACAGTGACGATAGACGTTTTCCTAAAGTGAAGACAGTGAAGATAGACTTTTCCTTTAAGTGATCACAGTGACGATAGACTTTTCCTTAAAGTGATGACAGTGAAGATAGACTTTTCCTTTAAAAGCTTATGGTCACCGGTATCAATATCCTAAATATATTACACCTGTTCTCTGAGATAACCTTCAGAGCATCAAAAAAACTACTAAGTCTAGAGGGATTCAAACTGGTATTTTGATCATCCACCCTCCAATCACCGAGCATACTAAATTGCAACCCTCTAGCCTCAGTAGTTTTTATTTTATTTAAGGTTAAAGTAAGCCATGGATCGTGCATGTGGCACGGGACGCACCCTCACTCTACCGCATCTAGTGAGCTACTCAAGAGTTGCCGGTCATAGTTGATGGTTTCATGCAGCATTATACGCTGTACAGAAAACACGGTTGCACCGGAGAAACTTCGACGAAATTTTTACTTGTTTTTCATTGAGGCGATTTCCAAAAATGAAAAAAAAAAAAAAACCTGCTGATGTGACAAACGAATACAAAAACTACTTAAAAGAACTTCATGGTCACCTAAACGTATTTATTTAAACAATAAATATGAGTAGTGATAATGTTTTAGTTTTATTAACAAATCGCCTTAGCCCTCAAACCCATTCTCACTTGAGCAATTTATTTCCCGGTTATTTTCATCTTTAATTCAGTGGCTTTTCTCTCCTTTTCCCATAATAATAATAATAATAATAATAATAATAATAATAATAATAATAATAATAATAATAATACAGGTGTTATTGAAAAAAAGTGGCTATTTCAGCCGCGTTTATTTTGTATAGAAGTCAGTGAAAAGAAGAATAGAGAAGCCTCTATACAAAATAATCGCTGCTGAAATAGCCATTGTTTCCCATAAAACCTGCATTAATGAAGTCCTTCTTCCAGAATAATAATAATAATAATAATAATAATAATAATAATAATAATAATAATAATAATAATCTTCATTAAATATTACAAGATGTGCCTGTTCATTAAGCTCCTCCAAAGGCGTTAAGTAAGAAACAAAAATATAGGATATATCGACGGAATCAACAGGCGACGAGAACCATAATGACACTTTCGATCCCAAATTGGGCGCCCTGCATTGCCCTGGAGCCAAAAAAAGAAAAAGTAACGCATATTATTGATGATAACGCTTTCCCAACACGTGAAAGCTGTATCATGATTTCGAAGGCTCTCTCTCCTGACCGCGAGGGGTTTCGCTAATAATAATAATAATAATAATAATAATAATAATAATAATAATAATAATAATAATAATAATAATAATAATAATAATATCTTATTAAAAAGGATGGACGAGTTAACTGAATTTGTCTTATAAAGAATTTTCTCCATTTACAAAATAAAAAAAAATTCTTTATAAGATAAATTCAGTTAACTCTGCCATTCTTTTTAATAATAATAATAACAAAAACATGGCGTGATCCGACCTCAAGCTTACACACAATAGAGCGTTATACACCGACGAAGATTAAAATAAATATGCTGTGTTTTATTATAAATAACTGTTCTGTACTGTTTAACATGCACATTATTTAATTGTTACATTCTCATGAGTAAATCATAAATATCCTATCCTATCCTAAAATTCCAGTGTCTTTAACTCGACACGAAAAACCTTTTTCAGACCTTTTTAGGCTCCACCATAGACCTTTCCTACCCCCCCCCCCCCCCCCCAAACAACAACAAAGTAGTTTGTAGGTTTACCCTCCGAGTACGCGGAAAAAATATAATAATACGACATCTGGATATTAAAAGAAATATCGATATACTACAGCTACCAGACACAAGCTGCGGCTGAATGAGACGGCAGATTTCATACTGCCTACGGGAAACAGCAAAGCAGTTATTACTGAAAAAGGACCCCGAGTTAGGAGGCCAGGCCTACTTCTTGCCGAACGATTAAATGCGTCTACTCCTTCCTATGTGGATATGTGGATGCAGTCCGTTCCATCTGAACGATTTTTCCAAATGTAGGGGAAAATACAAAATTTTATTATTTTGTTTTGTGGAACTGCACAAAACTATACTTGAATGAGGGCGAAGATGGACCTCTATCTCAGTAACTTTACAGTTTCCCAATTTTAGGGAGAATACACAAAACAAAACTTGAATGAGCTAAAGGTTATTTCATCGGAAGTGTTTTCCAGTTTTATGGAAATACAGCCAAAGGTAGAACAACGACAGCAAAGGCACAATATCACACCAGTTTTCCCCTGTTAGACGGAAAATACAGAAACTTGAATGAAATTCAAAGACAACATGAATTTCAGGCAGTGTAACAGTCACTAAGACAAATTCCTCCATCTTGTGAGGAACTTGTAAGGCAAATATTCCTTCTTACGAGTAAAATGTAAGACAAATATTCCTTCTTGTGAGTAACATGTAAGACAAATATTCTTTCTTGTGATTAACATGCAAGACAATTTTCCCTTGTGGGTAACATGTCAGACAAATATCCCTTCTTGTGAGTAACATGTCAGACAAAGATTCTTTCTTGTGAGTAACATGCATGACAATTTTCCCTTGTGAGTAACATGTCAGATAAATATCCCTTTGTAGTGTGTGACATGAAAGACAAACCAAAAACTTGTAAGACAAATATGCCTTCTTGTGAGCGACATGTAAGACAAATATCCCTTCTTATGGGCAACAAGTAAGACATATGGACTCCGTATGCCCTCCTTTTATTGACGTGGTGCATAATTCAGTGGGATATCCATGCTACTATTTGCCGTGTTGGACTGTCCCATCAGCACAACTTGGTAGTCTTGAGAACCTGCATTAACCATACACAGTGGCCATGTTCTCCGTGCGGGCAACTACAAGTCTTCAATATTCCAGCAAACTTCCCCTTCTTCTTATTATAATAACTTTGGTTTGATTTTCATATTTTCTTGTTCCTCAATTCAATTTTTCTTTTATTTTACTAGCCAATCGTTATAATTCAGGTCTTTTTTTATGATACATTCTCCTTCACTCATTTCTTTATCTCTTTTTTTTTAATATATATATCATACATTCTCTTCAACTCTTCTCTTGCTATTTTCCTTTTTTTTACTTAAGTCAGCATTCTATTCTCTTCATAGAAGTTCGAAGCCTTATGGCTCGCTTCATAAGAATGCTTATTGCGTCTTGATAATAATAAAACCAATAGTCATAATTTTGACTACTAAACTCAACCCATTTCTCAAATTTCACTTTACCTTGGAAATATTTAACACTTTATGGGAGTTTTAAATGACAAACGCTCTTCATTCTATGAGGATTGTTTGTTTGTTTGCATGGTGTTTTTACGTTGCATGGAACCAGTGGCTATTCAGCAACGGGGGAGGGGGGAGCGCACCTGGTCACGTGCCCCACTCACAACCTACCCCCCTCCCCATGGATATGGATAACACAACAGTTTTCTTTCAATAAATCATTTTCAGTATCAAAAATCTCCTTAATCATTATTAGTAGCAAAAATCGCCTTAGCCAATGATTGCTTCTTGTGTTTGTATGTTTGTTTGTTTGTATGGTGTTTTTACGCTGCAAGGAATCAGTGGTTATTCAGCAACGGAACCAACGGCTTTGCGTGACTTCCGAATCACGTCGAGAGTGAACTTCTATCACCAGAAATACACATCTCTTACCCCTCAGTGGGATGCCCGAGAATCGAACTCGTGGGCACCGAGCTGGCAGGCAAAGGCCATACCGATCACGCCACTGAAGCGCTCTCACGATGATTACTTCAACAACAACAACAATAACTGTACAACAAAAACAAAAACAATAACAACAACAACCACTATTATGTGTGCATATTACGTATATAAATATTGATCTATATGTACCGTATGTGTATACATTATATATATAATATTATATATATATATATATATATATATATATATAATATATATATATATATATATATATATATATGCAATGTGATAATCCTAATTAACCCCTATGAAAGAATTCAATTTCATATAATAAAAAATAACAATACAACATATATATCTAAAATAAATAAAAGATAAAAGATAAAATAAAATAAAATTCCCCAGGTTCCAGGCTGGTACAGTGCTACCCAAACTTTATTATTATTATTATTATTATTATTATTATTATTATTATTATTATATTATTATTATTGTGGGATCATAAGATACCTAAAATATTCCTGCGTGATAAAAACCAACCCCTGGGAACGTATCCAGTAACCAATGCGACAGGTAACAATGACATATGAGAGAGAGAGAGAGAGAGAGAGAGAGAGAGAGAGAGAGAGAGAGAGAGAGAGAGAGAGAGAGAGAGAAGAATTTGTGTGCAATGAAATGAGAGAACCTGTCTAAGTTCTTTTTCCAAAGAACTAGCGAGATCCTTGTCAGTACATTGCATTTGGAGAGAGAGAGAGAGAGAGAGAGAGAGAGAGAGAGAGAGAGAGAGAGAGAGAGAGAGAGAGAGAGAGACTGTCATGTTACTGAAAAGGCACACAAATCTGATTTCTATAACAAAAAAAAGTAATATAAAAGGCTCTTCATTATATACAAGTTACCTTAAAATTCCAACACCCGATACGTCACAAATGCTGAAGTAACAACATACCTGAAAAGAAAAAAAATTATATATATCAAATTTGGAACATACCATTAAAGAAAAATTTATATATCAAATTTGGGACAACAAGAATCATTTTATATTACGAAAGGACGAAACCATGATCATGTTAAAACCTTCCTATATGACAGGCACATTACTTTGAATGTCGACGTGTGATCATAAAGAAAACATGAACAACAGACTGTATTAAACCTAGTTACTTCTGCTTTTAGACAGAGCGGCTTCTTTCGAAACGGTGGCCACTTATTGTTATCATTTACTCTATATTACAACAGCAATAACAATAGAAAAAAACTCGTTCACACCCCTAGTCCACTTTTTTTCGTTCCTTAATACGTTTCACGAGTATTAGTATTGTCTGTACGCATGCATGTAAATATATACATATATGCATATAATATAATATATTATAGTATTAGCTACTATTATACATATATATAGATAGTGAGATATATACCATATGTATACTATACTGTTATAGTATAATATACTAATAAAAATATAGAACAAGACACACAAGCACACAACACAAGCACGCACACACACACAGAATGCCCATAATAATTTATAATTAAATTTATTTAATTATATATCGTTAGATAGTATATTATTAATATAGTACTTATATATATTCTATATATATATAATATAGTAATATATATATGTATATATTATATATATATATAGATAGTATATATAATAATATATAATATGATGATAAATATTAATATCACATCACATTCGCAGCACACGCACCCAGCGTCCACGATGAACGGATTACTGAGGCAGTAGAAGTCCAAAATGGCGATATAGTACATCGTCTGTGCAAGCGCCTAGTGAAAATACTCCACTGGAAACGACAAACAACACTTCTGCCCTCTCCTTATGGAGGAACATTCAAAACTGACCGAACATTCATGCAACAGGAAGGGTCATCCCAAAAGGACGTCCAACGCAATCATCTACTGAACGCCATAACAGCCTAGAAAGTCAAACTCAACGGTCCTTGTCGATATAGATACAGCCCACTCTATAAAGTCAATTATGGATGTGGTAGCTTACTTTTTCGTCGTCAATCTTTTAAAACCAGTGTGTGTGCGTGTGTAGTGTGTGCTGTGTGCCCTGTGTGTGGCCTAAAGCAGTATTACCATATCTCATTATTATTATTATTGATTTATTAGTACCTAGTAGTGAGTGTAGTAGTAGTAGTAGTAGTAGTAGTCACGTAGTAGTAGCTAGGTAAGTAGTCAGTTTTATTTACAGCAAACAATCCACTATAAAAAACAGTCAACAAATATATATTTTATCGCTGACTACGAACATTAGGAATCTTCTATACGAAACCTTTATTATATTATTATTTTATTATTGATTATTATTATTATTATTTTAGGGTTAATTATTATTCACTTATTCACATAAGTCTTGGGAAGTAAACCACTCTCTCTTAAAATTTTTATTAAATAGTAATTGCACACCTGGGCGAACACATTCTTTTTATAAAACATCGTAATTATGGGTCATTATGATTATTAGTTGACTTCATTATTTTCTTCATATGCTTTTGAACCAAAACTAGCTACTATTCCTCATCAACAACAACAAAACTATCTTCCTAATGGGTACGGTGAAATCGTACTTGCTCGACACATTAACACTCTCAAAGAAAACAATTAGATCTGACAAACAGGCATGGTTTGACACCACTAGTCCTTTAGCAGCATTCATTCCCATGGTTCTCAATTTCCTATTCCCAAACGCCTCAGCTGCCACTGTCGCCATCGTCGTCGCCGTCGCCCCCCCCTTCCCCCCCCTAACTCGACCTCACAAACTCACTTTTCTCCTGGTGGTGCCGACGTTTCTTTTCATCAACCAATTCTCCAATTCTCTCTCCGTGATTTCAAACCACTCTTTGTATTCAATATCTATCTTTTTTAATTTTCCCGGGAATTTTGTTTTTTATGCTTTCGTAATGCTATTATTATTATTATTATTATTATTATTATTATTATTATTATTATTATTATTATTCAGTATATGAACCTTATTCATATGGAACAAGCCAACAGGGGCCACTGACATGAAATACAAGCTTCTAAAGATTATTATTATTATTATTATTATTATTATTATTATTATTATTATTATTATTATTATTATTATTATTATTATTATTATTATTATTATTACCAGTAGATGAACCCTGTTCAAATGAAACAAAGGGGCCACTGACACGAAATTCAAGCTTCCAAGGAATATGTTCATTAGGAAGAGGTAAGAGGCAGTAAATGGAGATAAAGAAAGAAGCCATCTCGATAATTAAAGAAATGCAACTAATTAATTGATACTGATAAAAATGCATTACAATGCAAGGAGAATAGTACTACGGTAGCTGTGACATTGCCGTTGAACAAAAAAATACTAACCCAATAATATCCTGTTGAGTTGAATATAGAATTTAGGCCAAAGGCCAAGAAGCACTGGGACCTGTAAGGTCATTCAGCGCTGAAATGGAAATTGACAGTAAAAGGTTTGAAAGGGGTAACAGGAGGAAAACCTCAAAGCAGTTGCACTATGAATCAAGTGTTAGGAGAGAGTGCAAAGTAAGATGGAAGAAAGGGAATATGAAAGGAGGTAGAGTAAAACGAACAAAAGTGGTTGCAGCTAGGGGGCCGAAGGCACGATGCAAAGAACCTTAAGTAATGCCTACAGTGCACCACATGAGGGCCACTGATGGCACTACCCCCTAGGGAAATATCCTGTACCTACTTTCACATTTTTCTAAGGCTTGTTCGTACGGTGTTTTGACGTTGCATGGAACCAGCGGTTATTCAGCAAAAGGACCAACGGCTTTACGTGACTTCCGAACCACGTCGAGAGTGAACTTCTATCACCAGAAATACACATCTCACACTCCTCAATGGAATGCCCGAGAATCGAATTCGCGACCACCGAGGTGGGACGCAAACACAATACCAACCACGCCACCGAGGCGCAACATTTTTCTAAGGAAACACCGCCCAGTTACTCAACCCTTCCTTTCCCTGCAACGGCTGTTATCAGATGTTATTCAACAGCACATCATTGGGCAACTCTGGGACAACTGGTCTAACTTTTCAATCATCCAGAAGTCGATCAACAGAAACATATCACAAGGATATTACTCAACTGCCCAACAGACCCAATTTCGCGCAAAACAAACCACCTTCCCCATCAGTATGGTCTTCGAAGGGGTCCAGGGTACATTATAATAATGGGCTTGACGCGGTAGGGGAATATAAATTGTGCCATTGTACGTATGTATGTATATATAATAAATATGTGTCCCCCATATGCCTAGAGACTAGCAATTATTCATTTCGCTGTAAATGGGTACCAATATTTACTATGATCAAGGAAAATATATATATACACACACACACGCACACACACACACACACACACACACACACACATATATATATATCATATATATATATATATATATATTAATATACACACACACATATATTAGAGATGGAATATTCGAAGACAGAAAAATTGAAGAAGACTACTGACCCGAGTGGCAGGCTTATTATATATATATATATATATATATATATATATATATATATATATTATATATATATATATATTTGTGTGTGCGAGTATGTATATATACATATATATGTTATGTATATACATACTGTGTGAGATAAAGTAAAATGAATTAAAGGGGTTGCAGCCAAGGGCCAAAAAGGGACGCTACAAAGAACCTTCAGTAATGCCTACAGTGTACCGCATGAAGTGTACTGATGGCATTAACTTCAACCCCACCCCACCCCCTCCCAGGGGAGAGGTTAGGATTTACACCCAGTGTTTTAGTTATCCTTCTGGTACTTCAGGATACGAGCGTTAGGTCATTATACGATATGAACTCTCTCTCTCTCTCTCTCTCTCAATGAGCAACGATTCCATGGTTGTATAACCCATCTGCTGCGTCTCTATCTTACCACGTGGAACCCGGAACGAAAAAAAAAATGTATATAGGTTGAAATGTTGTGTGTTCCCACTTTGCTATGGCAACACTGTTAGCATACTGCCAGCCCTAGCAACACGGCAATCTTAAAAACTGTTTCTCTGAGAGAGAGAGAGAGAGAGAGAGAGAGAGAGAGAGAGAGAGAGAGAGAGAGAGAGAGAGAGATTCTTAAGCTTCAAAAGCAAGAAGAGCAAAGGTAACAAAACTACCGGTGCTGGAATGATTAAAAGTTCTGTACAGAGGTAGAAAAAGAGAGGAAGACACCACAGGATAAGAGCCTAGGAGACTGAGGCAGAGAGAGGTCGAGCGTGAAATAGAAGAAGAAGAAGTAGTAGTAGTAGTAATAGTAGTAGTAGTCCACATACATTTAAATGACAAGATGATGAAAAACAGGAACATCTATAATAAACCACTTGTAAAATTTCCATAAATAGTAGTCTTACCACAAAAAAAACTATAAAACAGAAGTTTAACTCAGTGTACGGACAAAACAAGGCTTAATGAAATTTTTTAAAAATGTTAAGTTCGACTGTAAATGAGAAAAACAACAAAAACTGTATAGCACGGCAATAAGGCGAGGAACGTTGTCTGCATCAAGAATTGATAATTGTTTTTAAAATAAAAAAAATCAATCAAATTACTCTGAAGACAAAACACAAACATTTGTTTCTTTGATTTCCTTCAGTTGGAGGAAACATCTGCCTAGAAAACTGTTGCTGTCTCACGAAAGAAAAATCACCAGGGTACAGCAGCCAAGAAAACAAAGGAAAAGAACCACAGTAAATAGCCCTAAATATGAAACAAAATTGCTATCCGTATATACTATCGATTCAATGCTAAACTGCTGCATTGACGGTTCTTTTAATTAGTCCAGAAGTGAATCAGCGAATACAGCAACTCTAAATGGAGTGTGTGTTCACACTACAATGAGACAATGAATGGTAAAATCAAACACAGTGTGCTTTGTTCTGAACGACATAGTACAACGCTACATTAAACAATAACCTAGAATTCCAAGACCCAAGAGTAGAGTATACAGAGAGAGAGAGAGAGAGAGAGAGAGAGAGAGAGAGAGAGAGGAGAGAGAAATAACCTATATTTAGAGACAAAAGAGAGAAATGATTTAGGTTTGATGTGTACGAAGAGAGAAAAAACAATGATTTACATTTGTTATGTGTATGTGTGTGTGTGGAGAGAGAGAGAGAGAGAGAGAGAGAGAGAGAGAGAGAGAGAGAGAGAGAGAGAGAGAGAGAGGGTGGGGGTGGGGTGGGGGTTGTCGTGATTCCGTGATTCACCAATTTATAACTAATTGAATGTTCACTTCTAGCTGACTTTATAGTGTTAAAATGTTCTGTATATGCAATTCTCCAATACAGAATAATAACAGATGTAATTCTATCATTACAGAAAGTACTCTCTCTCTCTCTCTCTCTCTCCTCTCTCTCTCTCTCTCTCGCTCTCTCTCCTTCCTTCCTCTCTCTCCCTCTCAAAAATGCCATAATTCCTCCCTTCTCTAAAAAGTTTACCATTGTTTTTTCTCCCCCCTCCTCCCTTCCCTCCCTCTTCCTCCCCCCTCTCTCTCTCTCTCTCTCTCTCTAAATGTATAAGATTTTTCTCTTCTCTCTCTCACACACACACTGACACAAAATGCTTATCATTCTTTTCTCCATCTCTCTCTCAAAATGTATATGATTCTTCTCTCTCTCTCTCTCTCTCTCTCTCTCTCTCTCTCTCTCTCTCTCTACATGTAACAGAGTTACCAGGATTAGGATGTTTCAAGACTTTCTAGTGCATCCGAGAAGACATCGTGTGCTCACTTATATCTCAAGGAGCAAATGTAAAGCCTTCTTTTCCTTGTGCCGTATATTCGTGGCATATATATATATATATATATATATATATATATATATATAATATATATATATATACACACACACACGTATATACTACATACATATATATATATATATATATATATATATATATATAGATATATACTAATATATCGATATATATATATATATAAATATAATTTTGAGGCAGCGTCATGCACCATCAGATGAGCCGAAGAGTTGCATGGTCGGCGTGTGTTGTTGCATCATGATGATGATGATCATGATGACAATAATAATAATGGAGTTGCACGCTGCACCACTGCTGGTGCCACGTTTCTTTTCTTGTCGCCATTGTTTTTTTTTTTTCCCGGTATGTGCAGTGCTTCCTAATTCATCTCTCTCTCTCTCTCGCAAAATGTTCATCATTCTTTTCTTCTCTCTCTCTCTCTCTCATCAACATGTGTGCGTATGTACACATCATGAATGAAAGCGCGGTTCAGAGCGACTATTTTCGCAGAATTGGAGAAGCTGCTAAATAGTATCCACGCTTTTCTTTGGCACTTCCACATCAAACTCTCCCTTTTTATAATAAACCTCAAAAGGGCAAAGAAAAATAAAAGGAAAATGTCAGAATCGTATACTCTACACCATCTAAATTATGAATGACAGATATTTTTGAAGCTCTCAAAACCTATGCTACAACTATTCTACCTCGTCAAGATTAATGCAACGTTTTAACTCTTTGAAAACAAAATAAAATGGGTTGAGCTGGTCTGCACCCTGCGATATTTGTTTGCCATACTGTTGGTTATCTAAATTAAGTTTACAAACGTTGGGTCTGGTCAATACTCGGTTGGGTGACCACTAAAGAAAATCTAGACGACGCGGCGTCAGCACCTTAGTAGTCAGGAGCCGAATTCCGTCGAGGGAAACCAGGAATGGATTATTTAAGAAAAAAAGATTTTTTTTCTATTTAAGGGGTGGCTCTAGATAGCATGACCCTTCTTTGTTTTATTAAAAAAAAATGCAAAAAAGGAGAGAGGAATGTCACTTTGAGGCAACGTCTGCGGAAAACATTATCCAATTCCTTCTTCTTCTTCTTCTGGCCCCCTCAATTTCTTGGCTGTGACTTAACACACATCCGCATCTGAGAAAACTTGCTGAGGGGAACATTCTCTCTCTCTCTCTCTCTCTCTCTCTCTCTCTCTCTTATACATAATATATATATATATATATATATGTATATTATATATATATTATATATATATATATCTATATATATATATATGATATATATATATATATATATATATATATATATATATATACCACACATGTATATATTTATATTTATATTATACAATGCATAAAGCAGTCACAAATCGAGAAAGCCGGCACCTATGGCCACGAAGATAAAAAAAAATTTTTCTAGATTTTAAATCTTGGTATACTGTTAGAACAACACACTTAAAATCCTCCATCTTTGATAGGACAACTGTCCTCATCGTAAGAGGAATGAAAGTGAATCCTTTACCAGTTCCCATATGTGGAAAACAAAAGGCACTAGAGATATGACAACGAAATCACATTATTTTACGATTTCACTTCAAATTATTCTGAAGCAAGAAAAACTCATGAAGAGGTTTAACAGCTAAGAATAAAGAAAATTAAGGAAACTTCACTATTATACAGACACCTTGGATGATAACTACCCACTGCCTCTAAATTACGGAGTGAAATTAGCAATTCATCGCCAGGTGCCAGATTAGACTAATTTATGAACTTGTTCTCTTATGGGACAAAAGGCAAGCGCTGTGACCTACGAGATCGTTCAGCGCTGAAACTGAGAGCAAAAAGTTTTATAGGTGTAAACAGGAGGAAAACCTCGCTGTTGCACAATGAAACAATTGTTAGGAAAGTGTTGAAAGTCTGATATAATAAAGAATATGAACGGAGGCACAACAAAATGAATAAAAGGGGTTGCAATTATGAGTCAAATGGACGCTGCAAGGAGCCTTAAATAATGGGTAAAGTGCACTGGAAGCTCTACCCCCTACGGCCACGCTATATAAATCAATAAATACTAATATATAAATAAACAATTAATTGCAATTGTCAATAAACTCTACAGATGCATGAGGCAAGACTGACAGTCCCCAATGAACTTCTGTAAACAGACTTACAAAGACTGACAGTCCCCAATGAACTTCTGTAAACAGACTTACAAAGACTGACAGTCCCCAATGAACTTCTGTAAACAGACTTACAAAGACTGACAGTCCCCAGTGAACTTCTGTAAACAGACTTACAGACTGACGGTCCACAGTGGATTTCTGTAAACAGAAACAAAGACTGACCGTCCCCTATGAACTTCGGTAAACAGACTTACAAAGACTGACAATCCCCAGTGAACGTCTGTAAACAGACTTACAGACTGATGGTCCCCAGTGGACTTCTGTAAACAGACTTATAAAGACTGACAATCCCCAGTGAACGTCTGTAAACAGACTTACAGACTGATGGTCCCCAGTGGACTTCTGTAAACAGACTTATAAAGACTGACAGTCCCCAGTGAACGTCTGTAAACAGACTTGCAGACTGACGGTCCCCAGTGGACTTCTGTAAACAGACTTAAAATGGCTGACAGTCCCCTATGAAATTCTGTAAACAGACTTACGGTCTTACAGTACCACTGCTTCCTGAACATGAATGTCCTGAGTGGCCTCGTGCGAAGATTAACCCTCAGTGTCGTGGTTTATTTTCTCACGCTCCTACAATTAAGCAAACTGCATTGCATGGTGCAAGAACCTTCCCTCTAGAAGACCTGTTGCGCGGTCATTCTAATTTGTCAGGCGATATGGAAGGCGTTCGGCTCAAACATCTAAAAGAATGATGCTCATATATGACATCCTCCGTTACATTAGATCACTTTTCTTCTCTCGTGTTCTCCGTCATTACTTTGGTCATTGACAAGAAAACAAACAGGTTTCAAAACTGGTTCAGGTTATACTTAGTGAGGAGTCACTGTTAACCTACTGAGTTGTCTTTTTGTCAGTCCGTCAGCCATCAGGTCTTCAAAACTATTGAGGCTAGAGGGCTGCAAACTGGTATGTTGATCATCCACCCTCTAATCATCAATCATACCAACTGCAGCCCCCTAGCCTCAGTAGTTTTTATTCTATTTGACGTTAAAGTAAGCCATGATCGTGCGTCTAGCAACGATATCGGAGCCAACAACACAGGCCACCAACGGGCTGTGGCTGAAAGTTTCATGGGCCGTGGCAAAGTGTTTCATACTGCATTATAAGCTGTGCAGACAATTCGATTGCACCGAAGAAACTAAGGAGCATTTTTTACTTGTTTGTTTACTTAACGGTATTCTAAACCGCTGGGTGGCGTAAGAAACAAAAATGCCCAAGACTTGAATGTAA
>NC_087215.1:62198316-62200816 GCF_015104395.2 Macrobrachium nipponense | reverse complement strand
TGGAAAGGTGTGACAGGAGGAAAACCTCAAAGCAGTTGCACCATGAAACAAGTGTTAGGAGAGGAAGGTGGAAGAAAGGGAATATGAACGGAGGTAGGCGGGCTGTATAGCAGAAAACCAACTCGACCCATTACCAATCTTCCTTTGAATAATCTTGCGTATAATTGATATATCTATCTTGTGTATAATTTCGATAATCATTAATAATCGCGGAGCTATCACTTGCTACATATTCAAATCGTCTGCCAGAGGAGACATACAGCTAAGCAACAACAACGGAATTACTAATTACTTCCACGTTGTTCTGGTCCACCTAATTGTAGTGTCTTACGAGGACTCATTAAAAACAGGCCAGTTAATAGGCTGGCTGGCGCGAGGACAGGGATCTCAGCACTGCTGCTTTACCAGCAGATGGATAAAAAAAAAAAAAAGGAGAATAGATACAATTTAGGACAGAAGGTCAAGCGCTGGGGCCTGTGAAAACATTCAGCTCTGAAAGGAAAATTGAGAGCTAAAGGTTACAAGGGTTTAACAAGAGGAAAACCTCAAAGCAGTTGCTCTATGACACAATTGTCAGAAGAGGGTAGAAAGCAACGTGGAGGAGGGAATGAAAGGGGTTGCACTAGGGGCCGAAGGGACGTTGCAAAGTGCAGCAAAGTGCAAAGCGCGTGGGGTACACTGACGGCACTATATATTCCCATATAGCCAAAGACGCTACAGCATAAACCACTACAGCATCTCTGCTCACAGGGGAGCAGCAGAAGACCCCGTTACATACTTGAAAATACTCGAAAGTTCTGGAAACACCAGTGCCTATACTTCCAAGTTCCTATCAACATCCCTACATTTAATCTCAAACACATCCCTACAAATTATCTAAAGAATGGCTGCCATTTTCTGGGACTGCTACATTCCACCGTAAGGAAGGAATCTTTAGCCAGGCTAGGAAATAATGGCGGCGTCACGTTAGTGTCACTTCCACTGAACGACAACATTTTGAAGATCCAATCTCTTTACAGACACGCCAGTGCGTTTGCCAACTCTCTCTCTCTCTCTCTCTCTCTGAGTGAGTTTTCTCTTTCAGCTGCCTGCAGTTTTTCTATGACCTTGGATTTGTTCATTTTTTCCTTCTTTTTCAATACATGATCCTTCATTCTGTTTTTTCGTATTTCGTTCTGTCGCTTCTTTCAAATGAACACTTTCTTTTTTGGAAACTTGAATTTCAAGTCAATGGCCCCTCTGGTGGGCTTGTTACATCTGAATAGGATTCATCTTAATAACAATGACAATAATAATAACAAGGATTGCTGTACTGGTGGTGTCTCTGTCAGCCATAGGCACTGGGGTTAAAGAAAATTTATAACAAGCTCTCTCTCCTTCCCATGTCTAGCAAAAATTACGAGAGGAGAGAGACGAGACATGAGAAGAGAGAGAGGAGAAGAGATGAGAGAGAGAGAGAGAGCGTAATAATCAGTGACTGGAATGATTCTGTTGGATAAATCTGTTGTTGTTCTTCCAGGCTCCCTTTAGATTTTTCTCTGTAATTTCAGAGAGAGAGAGAGAGAGAGAGAGAGAGAGAGAGAGAGAGAGAGAGAGAGAGAGAGAATCATTACCAGCAAGGTGACACGAATTTCAAATGCAACGATCAAAGGAAACCTTGGACCAATTTCTCAAGCAATCCAATCGATGTTCCCCCAGAATCATGTCGCGTAATCCTGGAGAAATGTTCACGAAAATAAGTCAAAGTTTAAACATCGCAGACAAACATAAAACAAGACATATTCTAATCATTTGAAACATTCAATTTGTTTTCCCTGATGCAGCTCTTCTTGAACTGAAACCTTTCGACGAAGTTTAGACTTTGTGTTATTATAAAAACATTCATAACAGCAAGTCCTGCAATGGAGAAACACGTCCACAGCTACGAAAATCGGAACCGAACAGATTCCCGAAAGCGCACTTAATATATTTCTAATATTTTTAATACACTGGTACCCACTCATAACTGCTCTCTGCATAGACCTATTTTTAATTCATTACAATTCATATATTAACTATGGATTTGTCTCTCCATTTTGTGGAATAAGAAATGTAAGTCCATATTCTGTTTTTATTTCCTCTTCATCTGCTGGGTTCCATATCTCATTACAGCAGATTGCAGCTGACAACAGATCGCTGGAGTTTGATGCTGGTTATCAGTAATCATACACCCAATCCTCCTCTTTTATCCGAGAGCCTCTCGGCAGGAGTGCACGGCCTGCAAGGGAGCTTGCGTGACGCACTGTAGGCAGAGTTAACAAAGATGTGCAGCGCCCCTTTGTATCCGACTACAAAGCTCTCTGCCTTTTACTTCGTCGTCTTCTCTCTCTCTCTCTCTCTCTCTCTCTCTCTCTCTCTCTCTCTCTCTCGGCGTCCAGTTCTCCAGCTTTAACTTCGTCCTCTTTCAGTTTTCACCCCTTAATTACAAAGTCATTCTAGGGCTCACTGTTGTTATTATCAT
>NC_087215.1:62188316-62195816 GCF_015104395.2 Macrobrachium nipponense | reverse complement strand
TAACTTCCACAAACCCATAAACACGAAAAGGCCTAACAACATGATGAATTACATAACACATTACACTTCTGCCGTCGCTCTCGACGAGGCAATACTGACAGTCATGGAAGTTTAAGATATCGAAGGCTACACCTACATCAGTACGCATTTTGAACAACAGCGAAGTAGTAGCATGTTAACTGTGTTTCAATGTGTGTATGGTCCAACCAAACGGCTACATTCGGGGCAGGGAAAAGATCAAGTGGTAAGAGAGTGGAGAACCTCGGGATCACGTGGATGACCATGTGTTTCATGGCGGCAATCGCACTCTTCTTTCCTGATCTCATTTGGTTGTTGGGTTAAATACCTTCATCCAGAGAGAGAGAGGGGAGAGATGAGACGTGAGAGGAGACGAGAGAGCAGAGAGAGAGAGAGAGAGTAAAACCAGAGCAAACCCCAACGTAAGGAACATAACTACATCGTCGTGGCAATTTAGGTTTGGTACAAAATAATAATAAAACAAAACAAAAAAAGCATTTCATAGCAAACAGTTAGTCCTTTATACCACTGGTCATCAAGAGAATGAGCAGACGATGAGTACTGAACGTCAGATCGGTATCAGAGAGGAGAATTTAAAGAGACGGCCAGAGAGAGAGAGAGAGAGAGAGAGAGAGAGAGAGAGAGAGAGAGAGAGAGCCGGGAAGGGCGGGGGTTGAGGACGGACGGACGCAATGGGGATGGGGGACTCAGAGGGGGAGGGCAAGCGAGAGGTTCGTACGATTGGCACTCCTGACACAATGACAACCAGCTGATGAGAAATGAAAACAACACATCGAGAAATTTACCAACGCATTACACACCGAGATGAGGGCGTTTCCCACGAACAGAAGTTCCCCCAGTTACAGTAATTAATTTCTTTGGCATCCAAAGGAAAGAGAGGAGAAAGGACATGCGCCACTGGAGATCACTTTGAAAAGAGTAAAGCCAACAAAACACGAGTGCCAAGGGATGTTGGCTTATGGCAGTATCTGACAACTTGCGGGGGAGGAGGTGCCGTGCAAGCCTGCCAACCACACACATACCATTCTCCGTGGCATTCCTGATTTTCTCAACACTCCTGTCTCGTTGAATTGCTACGACCGCATATTATGACCACTGCCGGAAATACAGCCTCGTTCACACTACGTTCTGTTGTAAAGGCACAGTTAAACGATGGATGCCACGACGATGCAACTGGCATAGCGAACACCACAGCAAAAGCGATCCCCCATCCATTCCCCGATCTGAGTTGAGGAGGATGTACAGGAAAAGGGTGAGGTGGCTCTGTGAGGAGTGGGGATACGGGGAGATGGGGAAGGGTAGGAGGGGGAGGAGCCTGTAGCCACGGGGAGTGGAGGGAGGGTTAGGGGAGAGTGACACCAAAGCCACATTACCACACACCCACTAGTTCAAGGTCAGCCCGTTAAAGGAGAAGGCCAAGACACATACCGGCAGCTCTCTCTCGGCTACTGCCATACTTCAGCGCTGTTGTGTGAACATGGCACCGCCAACTCCGTCCACGAAAAGTAACCAAATTACCCCTCGATAATCTCCATAACACGGGAATACCCGAGAGAGAGAGAGAGAGAGAGAGAGAAAAGGCCTTTCCTGACGTACCTGCAGGCGAAAAATACTCTTACAGCACGGCGCTGTAAGATTCACAATAGCGCTCGATTAAGGGGCGCAAGGGGTAAAACGCATCGATATACAGGCCCAAGCTGATAAGCCCACATCGGTAACACGGGGGCCCTTCTCTCCCCCGAAACACATGCACACAGACACACACATACACACGCGCGCGCACATACACTCACACATGCACACGCACACACGCACACACACCACTCTCACTCCTGAAAACAGCCACCTACATACATTAGCAATCTCTCTCCCTTCGCCCGCTATCGAACAGTTGCGTTATACAAGGCATAAGTCGTTCGTGTGCCCCCGTCACCGAATACATTATGAAGCTTGAAAAGTCATACTACGGTCAAATGAATTCCTCACGTTTATCGAGGCAAGAGCGGGTCGATCACATTAATCGAGTTTGGATGTGTTCCTATGGGAAGAGAGCGTCTAACGCTGCCAACGCAAATTGCAAAGGGTACTGTGCCGCAAATAAGTGTCCCATGCAAAGAGGAATACTGGAAGCACACACACACACACATCATAATCAATACATCGACCTCGGCCCGGATAAGAGGGGAGGTTTGTACGTAGCATCAACTCCCTCATTTTTTTTTTTCTTTTGCTAAACAATCGTCTCTCCTCAACTTACTAACAAACCATAGCAGTTTGGTGCAAGCAGCAATTGATCACAAGACACAAACGTCAATAAAGTGAGCAACTGGGCAATCAATATAAGCTCCAGTGATGTTCCTGTAATCATTTTAATACGAGGAAAAGGCTTCTAAAATGTTGGTATGTTTTCCTCCATACGGTACGTATTATTTATGTTTTATACCAGACACCGAAAGGGCCAGGAATGACAGAGAAGTACGCTGGATAGTAATATCACGTCGAGGTCTCAATTTTATATTACAACAATAATAAACTTTGCCAGAAAAATGACCGCCCACATTTGTTACTATTTCTCTTTCTCTCTCTCTCTCTCCACAAGGTGAAAAATCCACTCCTTAAAAACAGCACAGGAATGAAGGGTTACAAGGATGTGGTGCAAATCGCATCCGTTCAAACCCAGGATTGAACCCGCGACCTCTCGCTAGTGAGAGGGACTTGTGGTCTCACTAGCAACGAGAGAGAGAGAGAGAGAGAGAGAGAGAGAGAGAGAGAGATAGAATTGAGTCATTTAATTAAAACAGCCCTGTCACGAATGCCAAAGAATTATGGGAAATTGCCAAAGATAAAGCCATCCAGATGGCTAACCTACCATCCTCATGTTGGTCAGTCAGAAGACAGCCCAAAAATATGAGCGAGAAAAGAAGTGAGAAGAAATAACTTATAACTGATTGCATACACGTGAAGAATAAAATACTACTAACTTGCTTATCTAACCCTTTTACACATGCATCTGGTGTCCTCTCATATTATGAAACAGCCAAAGAGACGCAACACACCCACGTCACAGATCCATTTTTAACACCAAACCAGTCACTCTACCTCCTTCATATTCTAAGAAGCGCTTCACTTCCATTATCTCCAATCGCTCTCAACTTATTTTCTTGCCATACACCATCTAAGCCCTTCGAATTGCCACTCAATTCCATCCTAAGCTTTTCCTAGGTTTATCTATCCACAAATATTGCTACTAAAATTCTCTAGCCAGATTTAAATTTAGTTAAAAGAAAAGCATGGAGCAAAAAGTCGAGCCTGAAAAACTGAAGCGTGATTCTTACAGGTTAAGGCAATCGTCAACATCCCCAACCCCAACCAGCATCTTTCTAAGACAATTCTTCAAGACTTGAAAGTTTAAGTCTTCGCCTTGACTGCAAATTCCTTTTGAGAAATTTATCTGTGGTACCCCTTCCTTGATGACCCATAAAACCCAGCACGCTGAGAATTATATTCCTCGGCTTTTAAAGAATCATCTGAAGTCTGAAAAAGTCTTCTTAATTCCTTTCTTTTGTCGTGTTTTCACTTTTGTTCGCAAGTTTGATCTTCGACGGTTTACTCGCAATCCAAGTTCCTCGTTAGACGAGTGGATTTCGCGCTAGGCTACCAATCCAATGGTCCGAATTCGATTCTCGGCTCGGCCAACGCCGAACCAGAGGAATTTATTTCTGGTCATAGAAATTCATATCTCAATATAATGTGGTTAGGATCCCACAATAAGCTGTAGGTCCCGTTGCTAGGTAACCAATTGCTTTCTAGCCAGGTAAAAATATCTAATCCTTCGGGCCAGCCCTAGGAGAGCTGTTAACTCGTATCCAAAATTGCTGGATTATAACTTGGCAGCCATTAAATCTATTAGGCCAAATCTTAAGACTAAAACCTGGCACGTTCGATCGATTAGCTCATTTACCTCATTTTCCGTAATTCTTATCAACTTCCGCCCTCAGATCCTCCGAGAAATTCAGTTCCAATATAGCATGAGACATGCAGTTAATTCTACCACCAGTGTCTTTCCTTTTGTGAGGTCCGATACCATACAATTTTCTAGAAGTGTTGTTACAGCTGCCCTAGTCATCCAACTGAAGTTGAACCGAAAATGTAAATACATTTTTAATGGTCAGGCTGATATGAAAAGCTTCGTTATCTGAATATATATTTATTTATCTATCTATCTATCTATCTATCTATCTATCTATCTATCTATCTATCTATCTATCTATTTATATATATCATTCGAACTACAAATGTCCTTTAATATCTAATTCGCTCTACCTCGGAATTGATATATTTTCATATATGTAAACAGAAGGAGAATTTTGAAGTTGATAATAATTTCGTCCCCTCATGGGATCGAACCACCGTCCAGTGGACGGGGACGAGATCAAGACGACAGTGATGTTAGCGATTCGGTTGACAAGTGAGGTTATAAGTTTATACCGATATATATATATGATTATGTATAACAAATGTATATATATATATATATATATATATATATATATATATATATATATATATATATATGACTGGTGAAAATGTTCTGTCACAACAGAATTCCGTTCTAATATATATTTTATACATATACACATATATATACACTATCAATTATTATTTCAGGTAAATAAACAAGAGAAAGCAAGGGGAGGCAGCAGGCTTTGTAATGCTAAGGCAAAATCTCTCGAAATAAGGAAAATAAGGACAATTTCGTAAGGGGGACAGACATTACTCAGTGTCAAAGCCTATCTCGGTGTTCATAACGGCCTTGGTTGTTGCCCAATAGGCATAGAGGCACTTCGGACCAGATGGCCACACTTACTACAAGGCGCAGACGTTTGAGAGAGAGAGAGAGAGAGAGAGAGAGAGAGAGAGCTTGATTTCAGTTGAGTGCTAGGCTCGACAGTTCAAATAACACGGAGAGAGAGAGAGAGAGAGAGAGAGAGAGAGAGAGAGAGAGAGAGAGAGAGAGAATTTGGTTCCAATTGAGTACTAGGCACGACAGTTCAAATAACACGAAGAGAGAGAGAGAGAGAGAGAGGAACTTGTTTCTTGTCTGACATCAGGCACCAAAGTGCATATGGCGACAAAATATAGAGAGAGAGAGAGAGAGAGAGGAGAGAGAGAGAGAGAGAGAGAGAGAGAGAGGTTTTAAGGTTTTAACAACGTATATATACTAAGTACACTGTAGTACATAAAGTACAAACTACTAAAGAGCATCACCATGTTCTGTGACAGTTAAAAAAAAAATCTTTATTACCCTAAACAAAGATGAAATCAACATTTGCAAGTGACACAATATTTATTCTAAATGTAAAAAGATGGTAATATTCGAATCTTCATATCTGATGAACATTTGTAGACTGTAGCAGTCACAGGTGCTACAGCCGAAACCGTCAGTGTAAATCAAATTACCTGTTTAACGTTGCGCGTGAGTACTGGCCATTAAATTTAGCGGCGATATTACGATTTCAAATACTGGCGGTGCTATTTTACGATTTAAAACCCCATATATCTAAATATTTTTTTTATCTTCTATTAGAGAAAGTATACAATATTTTACAGTTTTAAAAGAATTGCCAGCAGATTTCTAAAAAGTTGGCTTAAATTTACTAAAATTAACAAATATAATTTTATACTACCATTCGGGGTGACATAAATGTTTTAGCGTGTACATTTTACAAATAACACTACTTCAAATATTCGAAAATGGTACTGGTAGTACTGGAATAGCATGAATGTTTCTGATATAATCAAAGTGAGGTCTTATTTCGTATACAAACTTTCATAAAAACACTAGAAGTTTTTATCACTATCACTCATTTATAAATCTAGAAGTGAAATATGTCCTGAATACGTTTTTTTTTATCTTAACATTTCCTTAATAATGAAAACAAATCACGAGAGTATCCACCACTCATTAACCAAAACTCATGAGTGTACCATAACGCATCCAACAAAACTCACGAACATATCCACCACAACCCTCTCCCAATAAACAAAAAAAAAAGCACACAAACAAACAAACACGCACACGCCAATGTATCCACTATATAAATTTGAAAAAAATTATCAACGTATCTACTACAGCGGCACCAACTTCCTCTTCTCTCTCTCTCTCTCTCTCTCTCTCTCTCACTCTCTCAAACACGTACATTTCCACGTGCCCACCAAAATTAAAACAACTCACATTCCCACCCCATAAAGAAAAAAAGAACACATGAACATATCCACCACACACAATAAAACTCACGAACGTATCCAGGATGCATCCAACAGGAACCCGACACCCACATAACACACCTGACACAAACAAGCTTCACGAATGTATAATGATTACAGACAGCCTTCGTTAACTGGTCTGAAACAAAGCGGGTAGGGAGGGGGATAGGAGGCACGAGGTCGAGGGTAAGCCGGGGGGGGGGGGGGGGGGGGTTTTGCAAGCAGCGGCACCGAAACCTGTTGCATGGATCCATAAACTAGGTAAAGACACTTCAATTTTATAGTTGTTTGGACGTGACGTCATATTTGCCATAAAAAGGTCAGGTCATAATTTGCTAAGTCATGCGAGGCAACAGCATGATTTTCTCATAACTTGATATTCAAAATGGATCACAACAGGTGTCACCAATGGATAGTTTAAATCTAGACGAGTAAAGACAAAGGTTAGTAAGGTTACGAAAGATTTCATCAATGGATAATGTTCCTCGTTGGACGAGTGGTTTATGCGGTCGCTTACCGATTCGGTAGTTGCGAGTTCGATTTACCTCCCTGCCAACGCGGAATCAAGAGGAATTTGTTTCTGGCGATTAGAAATTAATGTCCCGATATAATGTGGTTCGGATCCCACAATACGCTGTAGATCTCATTGCTGGGTAACCAATAGGTTCCTAGCCACGTAAAAAAATATCTAATCCTTTGGGCCAGTTCTAGGGAAGCTGCTAATCAGCTCAGTGGTCTGGTTAAACCAAAATGTACTTAACTTTTCATCAATGGATAGGTTATCTACAACAAATAATATGGACGGTTAGATTATGCTATGACAGCAGACATCAGAAAAAGGGTCAGGTTATGATTGCTAACATTACTGGTCGGCCAGTGAATAAAATTGATGGCATTAACCCCCCTACCACACCTAACCTCCCAAATCCCCTACACCCGGAAATCCAGACACCTGTGTATCGTCAAGTTTACCAAAGCTGGTCATGGCTCAACTTGGCTTTCGTTATTTTCGTATAAAACAATCTACGTACCTCACTTGGCCACACCGGTAGGTATATGACCTCACTGTGACGTAATGCTGGTGACAGGTAAAATGAATCTATTTTGACCACGAATTCTTTGCTATTTCGAATTATACAATCACTTGCTACAGAGACTCATACTGTGGCCTATTGCCGCAAACATCTGAAACCT
>NC_087215.1:62150816-62183316 GCF_015104395.2 Macrobrachium nipponense | reverse complement strand
CTCTCTCTCAACCGGTTTCTACAACCACAACGCCTTGACTTGCCCGAACTCCCCTCACCTCTCTCTCTCTCTCAGAGCAGCGCCTTTACGAGGGGCACTCTCTTCTCCCGAATCGAAGGTATTGAATACTCCAGGCGCAAAAGTGACGGAAGGAAGAGGAAGAAGAAAAGGAAAAAGAAGAAAAGGAAAAAAGAAGAAAAGGAAAAAAGAAGAAGAGAAGAAGAAGAAGAAGAGAAGAAGAAGAGGTAGAAGAAGAAGAAGTGGAGGAGGAGGAAGAAGAAGAAGAGGAAGAAGAAGAAGAAGGCAGCGGCAAACCCCGGCCGAACAAACGAACGCACGAACCGCTGCTAAACTGCAGCCACGGTGCCCAGGCACGTCTGCTTAAAACCTTCCTCACATCTTTAATCTTGAACTTTCACGCTGCTTTAAAATGACGTTGGTCTCTCTCTCTCTCTCTCTCTCTCTCTCTCTCTCTCCGCCGCCGCCGCCGCCGCCGCCGCCGCCGCTCTGTTCGCTCTCCCGAGGATTAGCCGTGTGAAGTCATAGCAATAGTAATGGTAATGCCTTAAACTATTTCTTTTATCTCGGTTAATGTGTGCTTGTGTTTGTGAGTTTGTTTTATACATATTATATGATCGCAAATGTAAATAAAGATATATTGCATTATGGGAAACCCAAAAGCAGCAAAAATCTTAATCGTTTTGCAGAAAAGCTAAACTCAAATACATAGTTGATAATGACATTGCGTTTAGAAAAATGCTGTCACGTATTACCTACAGTTGCCGAGCCACCAGTTCGCAGAATTCAATCAATCAAAACGACAAGACTGAAAACAAGGTAACTAACAAAGGCACTTTGGCTTTAAAGCTTCTCGTGTTTGGGCCGACAGTTGGTGAACTCAGATCGCCAGGAAGCCAGAAAGGATATCGCCTTCAAGCCAGTCCCGGCCCTGGATAACAGAGAAGGCGTTGGTATACGTATGTCAAAACTAGACACGAACGACAACTGAACAGCCAGACAAAAATAGGGAAATTTAAAAGAAAACAATTTCCGAATTATAGGGGGGGGGGGGGGGGGGGGGGGGATGATCTCCCGAGAGTAACCAGGTTCGCTGAGCAGCTGCACCAATAAGCACGAATGAGCCTCGCTGTCGAACGTCTCAGTTCCAGAGGTCCTTGATTCCTCACACCGTTGGACTCTGGAACACCCTCCCAGATGTCGTGCAATTGGAACTTCTTCAGAAGTTCTAGCGAAGGCGCAATGCATTGATACCCTAATACTATTCTCCTCGCATTTCAATACATTTTTATCTATTATTATAAATTTATTTTTCTCTTTTTAATAGGCGAAATCTCTTTTTTTCTGTAGTTCCCTTTACCTCCTCTTACTTCTTCCTAAGGAACACCTAATTCTTTGGAAGATTGAATTATAAGTGAATGACCCCTTTGGTGGGCTTGTTCCATATGAATAGGTTTCATCTACTGGATAATAATAATAAAAATATATAAACTCAACGTGAACACACTTGGCCACTACTTCCACAACCAAAACGCTCAAATAAATACAAGACTGGCCCAAACAATTCGACTATCACCACCATAGCTGCTGTTATGCAAATTGGACAGACATTCATGCTAAATAAGCCTTAAAATCCGTTAACTTATGACGCTGTCTTTCCTCACCACACAATGCAGTCGGGTGAAAGGCGGAAACATAGCGGAGAATAACAGCCAACTACGTAATACGTGGAAAGTTGACCCATTCTTACTGAAGAATTTGAAGCTTTTCTTTCACAGATCGCGATCAAGATGATTACAGACTGTGACACTACGAAAATGGCCTCAGTGCCACGCTAGGCATCCCTCGGCCAAGAACTGGGACCTATGAGGTCATTCAGTGCTGAAACGGAAATGGAGAGAAAAAAGGTTTGAAAGGTGTAACAGGAGGAAAACTTCGCAGCTGCACTACGAGACAATTCTTAGGAGAGGGTGGGCAGTAAGATGGAAGAAAGAGAATATGAAAGGAGGTACAGTAAAAGGAACGAAAGGGGTTGCAGCCAGAGGCGAAGGCACGCTGCAAAGAACCTTAAGTAATGCCTACAGTGTATCGCATGAGGTGCACTGACGGCACTACCCGCCCCTACGGGATATTTAAATAACAGGGATTTCACAGAGGTTTCTTCAACTCCCTCCTATACTAGACAAACATCGTAAAAGAAACTAAACAAGAAACTAAACACCTGAGGAGCAAAACACAAAGCAGGTGCAAGACAATCTTCAACATCTCAATTTAACAACAGAAAATTTAACACAGTCTGTTCTTTGCAGAGACTCACGGAAAGCAGATGTTCTTCAAAAATACAAAACTAAACAGACAGTTCATAAACAGAAAGTGACGGTCCAATAATATTCCATATGGTAATGAGGAGGGTTTAAAGACATAAACACTCTTCATGAAAAGAGATATGCTCCATAAAATCTCTGCATTGTCACCTACATACCAGGGAGGAAGTTGCATGGCTAAAACAAAACGGGAAAATCACTCCCCTTCAAAAAAATTATTGCTATAAATGCAAAATTTCACCTTACGCTCAAGACTAAATGAAATCTAAATGAAAACTAAATAAATACAGATACCATCACTACAAAAACATGAAATTCTGGCCGATATAATGGACTCCCTTGTTAAGTGATGATTGATCTGCACTGTGAACTGGGTCCCACAATAAATCTCTGAAACACGAGATAGAGGACTGAGAACTCCATATAAAGTACAGAAAACGAGGAGGAGGAGGAGGAGGTGGGGATACAGTAAGGAATGAACTGTTAAAAGCCCACGGCAAGAGGGAGGGGAGTGGGAATTTAACTGGTCAAACAGTGGTCTCACTCAGACCGTCCCCAGCTTCAGTGTAGGGTGGTCATCAGGTTGCAACTTACCACCTCCAGGGAGCAATGCCCAAAAGAATATAATATAGATGGCAATGAAAAATGTTCGTGTTGGAATCACCCTGGTGCTGAACAGACCACGATGACGTCCGTTCAAGATGGAAGGAAAATCAAATCCACTTTCGAAATGGACGACTGGAGAGAGAGAGAGAGAGAGAGAGAGAGAGAGAGAGAGAGAGAGAGAGAGAATTTTACAATTTAGGCGGAAGGCAAGGCACTGGGGCCTATAAGGTAATTCAACGCTAAAAGGAGAATTGAGAGTAAAAGATTACAAATGTTGTAACAGAAGAAAAACCCAGCATTTGCACTATGGTACAACTGTTACTTGAAGGTAGAAGGTACGACGGAAGTGAGCATATGAATGGAGGTATACAGTAAAAGGAAGAATGAAAGCGGTTGAATCTATAGTGTGGACGACTTGAGATTCAACTCGAACTGTCAGGACCAGAGCCATCGTTAACGATGGCATAATTAACAAGCTCTGCGAACCATGAGAAGAACAATACAATGAGTAGTAGGTTCCCCTTCAATCCGCAGTGGCTGGTAAAAACCGGAATCTGCTGTTGCTTCGTTTGTCTGTTTCCTCTGCCCTTATGTCAAATAGCTTCCTACGTACAAATTCAACCACGAAAATATCACCTCACAAAAAATACTACTCTCTACTCGAAGACAACTGCAGCGATAGATTTGAGGGTTAAGATCTGAATCTTTTATCAGCGATAGATTTGAAGGCTAAGATCTAAATCTTTTATCAGCGATAGATTTGAAGGCTAAGATCTAAATCTTTTATCAGCGATAGATTTGAGGGCTAAGATCAAAATCTTTTATCAGCGATAGATTTGAGGGCAAAGATCTAAATCTTTTATCAGCGATAGATTTGAGACCTAAGATCTAAATCTTTTATCAGCGATAGATTTGAGACCTAAGATCTAAATCTTTTATCAGCGATAGATTTGAGGGCTAAGATCAAAATCTTTTATATGCCATATCGAAAGGAGCTTTAGACACGAACAGTGCATTAACATTAATAATAACTTAATTCCAACTGCCTTACCTTTAGTAGGAGAACTGAATCTGATAAGCATTAAGAACTGATGGCTCTCCTCAAAACAGTAAATGCTGCACTTTTGTTATGGATTCAAGCCACTTTCAAAGGAGGTCGAAATATCTTCTGACCCCTAAATTAATAGAAATTATAGCAACAATCCTTAAGGGCCTCCAAATGTCCATTCTCACGAAAATGTCACTGAATTTCGTAGTAAAGGAATTCAGCGACATGTTAGTGATACTGGGCATTTGGGGGACCTGATGGATTATCATAATCAAATATGTCTGAATTCCCTTGAGAAGTCAAAACCACCGTCTCATGCAATACCAAAATCTAACAGTTTATTACCGTACTAACGACGCGCTCCACATTATTACAACGATGGTGATTCAATACAAGGTGCATTTAACTTAAAATAGACAACAGTTGGACACCAATATATCTAATCTACACTTAATCTCCCAGAATATAAATAACACACTGGAACTGGAATTGGAATATCACTCGAGAACAGAGAATATAAAATGTATATGTATGTGTGTGTATTAAATATATATATATATATTATATATATATATATATATATATATATATATCTAATTATATATAGAAATATATATATATATCGCACATTATCTTTCATACAATTTCCATTATAGAGAGAATCAACATTCCATTCTGGGGAATACGTACATTCACCGGATAATGATGCATCATAATTAAACTCATTCCATTTTCAGGTTCTAATGATAACCACTTCTACAGACCCTAAGAAAAGTATATGTGTACCTTTGTGGTAACCCTTAGCAGGGAGAGGGAGAGGGGTACCTCTTAATACCTTATTATCTTCCTTTCATCTTAGCCCAATGTGGCCATTCCGATACTGTACTTCAAATGGTGCACAATAATTGCGGTCATTTACCAGAGAGAGCCTCCAGTGCCCTACCATCCGCTATTTCGATGCCCTTAAGGATGGGTAATTAAAACCCAATTATAAGAGTCAAACGCTCCAATCCGATAATACAATCCCTGACGCCAGATATTCTTATCAGCTCAAACACTTCATGGATTTTTTTTTATCGTGAAATCTGAGGAGTGTTCTCTTAAAAACGTCTACCCGTCGGATAAGCTATAACTGAACCTTGTCAGCTATCAAAAGTTGTTAGTGCATGGAACAGAATATAAAATTTACGTCCAAAGCCAAGAGCTGGGACCTAAGAGGTCATTCGGCGCTGAAAAGGGAAACAGACTAGAAAGGTTTGAAAGGTGTAACTCGAGGGGAACCTCTCAGTTGCACTATAACACAACTGTTAGGAGAAGGTGGAAAGTAAGATGGAAGAAAGAGAATATGAACGGAGGTACAGAAAACGGACTGAATTGGGTTGCAGGTTGGGGTCAAAAAGACGATGCACAGAACCTACGTAATGCCTAAAGTGCAACACGTTAGGTGCACTGACGGCACTTAGTAGTAGTAGTAGTAGTAGTAGTAGTAGTAACGTCCGCCTGATCCGAGAGGAAAGAGACCTTCGTCGTCTTAAAATAATGACGATACCAGCTCTCGCCCCTGATAGCTATAACCTTCATTCCTCTTAAAGGTGATTCAACCATACCGACAAAAACAAGCGGGTAACCAACATCGTAGACTTCGACTAAGACAAAAGCACATTCCCGTACGACACCTATCAAGAAAATAGGATGTAGAATTTAGACCAAAGGCCCCTTATCATGCCATTCAGCCCTGAAAGGTAAATTAATAGTGGGAAGGTCTGAAAGGCATAACAGGGGGAAAACCTCGTAGCTGCACTAGGAAACCGTTTTTAGAGAGGGTGGAAAGTCAGATGGAAGGAAGAGAATATGAACGGAGGTACAGTAAGAAAAGAGAATGGCAGGGGTTGCAGGTACGGGACGAAAGGACGCTGCAAAGACCCTAAAAGTAATGCCTACAGCGCACCACGTGAGGTTCACTAACGGTACTAACCCACTATGGGCTACACTTGTCAAGAAGTTCATTTTGTGGGAACAGAACCATCTCTTAAACCTCAAGCACATACACCAAGACAGTGTTCACAGTGTGCCCCAATTACATGCATGAATGGGCTGGTGGCAAATGCCTTGAACGCTACACACAAAGCCGTGACCCGGAGGAGTGAGAATAGGATCTCCAGTATGACGGACGTCGCGAACTGAACTCTACATGACAGCCAAACTGAAATGGGGATATAATGCAAAAGATCGGTGGTGCGGTTGATTCAGGTACCACGGAACATCGGGTTGAGTCTCCAGTAATAATAATAATAATAATAATAATAATAATAATAATAATAATAATAATAATAATGAAGAAGCAGCAGCAGCAGCTTGTAAGACGAATAGAGAAGACTATACAAGTGAAACGCCACGGAAACAGCTATAAATTTCAACGCTACTGCCCTCAGAGGTGTCTGGAATAATAATAATAATAATAATAATAATAATAATAATAATAATAATAATAATAATAATAATAATAATAATCATAATAATTCCTTTATTCACAATATATACAAACCGTATTACGAATACTCTCGATCATCATCAAGACTGCCCGCGCCCCAGAGAGAGAGAGAGAGAGAAGAGAGAGAGAGAGAGAGAGAGAGAGAGAGAGAGAGAGAGAGAGAGTTAAAAAAAAGTTTAGCCAGCCTATTAGGAAATACAATAAGGACCTGGAAACTGAAACTGACGCGAACTGGAACCCTACCGTTTAAACGGTCCAGTCACAGAGGAAAAAACAAAAATCCAAGCGAGAAAGAAAAAATAAAATACACTTCTCTATCAAGTGGTTATTATTCCTCCCCGGTGTGTTGGAAAAAAAAAAAAGGAGAATAACGTTGCGTTACTGAAGCCATCAACAAACCTTAGCAGTCTGATTCAAATAGCAGCAATGCGTCACAATAAGGCCCTGAAATCAAGAGAGGTCATGAGAGCTTATACTGAGGACCGGCACACAGCCCTGAGAGAGAGTATATGAAGGTCGAGCCTCGACCGGGGTAAAGATAACATCGATTACTAATAGCTCCGCTAAACATGATTAAGAACGAGTTAAGAGTCGTATCGTGCAGACATGCTAGGTATAGTAGCCAGAATCTCGTCAAGAGTAACATCATAGTCAATACTGCGGAGGTCACCCGTCTACGTCCCAAAGAAGATGAAAATGGGACGTCCATTTTGTAAGGAAAATGACTACTATATGTTCTCTTCAGGAATAAACACGGCGTTCCCAAGCCCTATAACTCCCATGAACAATTGATTTCGACAGTGTTGCAGTCTACTCGCTTGTAAGATTGTGTGCTACCAAATGTGCCGAGAGAGAGAGAGAGAGAGGAGAGAGAGAGAGAGAGAGAAGAGAAAGAGCGTTTACTTGCTTGTATGTGTCTACCAAATGCACTAGAGAGAGAGAGAGAGAGAGAGAGAGAGAGAGAGAGAGAGAGGAGCGTTACTCGCTTGTATGTGTGCTACCAAATGCACTGAGAGAGAGAGAGAGAGAGAGAGAGAGAGAGAGAGAGAGAGAGAGAGAGATACTCGCTTGTGAGACTGTGCTACCAATTTTACTGTGAGTGTGAGAGAGAGAGAGAGAGAGAGAGAGAGAGAGAGAGAGAGGTTACTTGCTTGTGAGACTGTGCTTCCAAATGTGCTGAGAGAGAATGCAAACCTTGGTTCAAGATACAACAAAACAAAGGCTGCTGTGTGATTCATAACAGGAGGAGTTCCCTACAGCAGAGACAATAAAGAAATTAATTCTCTCTCTAAAAAAAAACAAAATAAAGTCCAAAAGCGTAGAAAGCAGGTGAAGTCAACCGCTCTCGCTTTGCATACAAGTGAAACTGTTAACTTGGAATGGGCTTCATCTTGCATACAAGGAGAAGGGCGATAAATCTCTCCTTTGGACGAACAACGGCTCCTCACACCAACGTGCAATTTAACACCTCGGGAGAGAATGTGTAAGCACCGTGTGTGTAAGAACCTCCACGAAGGCACACTTAAAGTATACGTAGATATGCGTACGCCTAGTGCGACCACAATGCAGTGCGCGCGGATGAATTGAAAGTATATTTCCATACGCTTTATTTCAATTTTTATGCACCCGGCTGAGAGAGAGAGAGAGAGAGAGAGAGAGAGAGAGAGAGAGAGAGAGAGAGAGAGAGACTGTACTTCTCATATACAGTCATTCTAATTTTACACTGAAACTGGATGCTTAACTAATAACATAAAATGGATGGATTCAGAGTATACTTCTATATTTATTCTTATTGTTTATGAACCCTGTTTCGATGTAAAATTAGACCAACTATAAACGAGAAATTACAATCTCTCTCTCCCTCTCTCTCTCTCTCTTAACTGGGCGCATAAAATGACAAACAAAAAATGGAGAAGTACACTTTCAATTCATACACGCAAACGGCATTGTAGTTTATACGATGAAACGTAAAATCATATATATATATATATATATATATATATATATATATATATATATATAATATATATATATATATATATACTATACGTATATATATGTATATATATATATATATATATATATGTATATATATATATATATTTACCTCACGACGCATCAACGAAACAACCTACTAACACAGGGCAACAGCGTATTCCAAAGACTGCTGCTGGTGGCAAGGCCGGAGAATATCTGCAATGGCCGAGATATTGAGGAAGACCGTGGGGGCAATTAGTTGAGTTAATACCATTAAACCCGAGTTCCCTATACATCAAAGCTTGATTGGAAACGGAGGACTGGTTCAACATACTGCAGGATTACGCAGCATGAAGCTTTCATCAAAGCTTTTTCATTTTTTTTTTTTACAGTCTTGTCATCTAAGCGTTTTACACGGCCGGTTTCGTTTGAGCGTTTTGCGGGGTGCTTGTCATCTAAGCACTAAGCAGAGTGTCTGTCATCTTGGCACTGAAGAGGATAGCTGTCGCCTAAGCAATGAAGGGTAGGTATCAGTCATCTAAGCACTGTCATCTAACTACTACAGAGGGTATCGGTCGCCAAAGCAATGAAGAGTAGTAGGTATCTGTCATCTTGGCACTGGAGAGGGGTATCTGTCATCTAAGCACTGAAGAGTAGGTATCTGTCATCTAAACTCTAAATAGAAAGTGTCTAAAGGGTATCTGTCATCTAAGCATTGTTGTGAAATATCTGTCGCCTAATAATTTTCCATGACGCCTATTGCATTGTTTCTTAAAGTATTCCCTTTATTCCTGTAGTCCAGTAAGCCTCTCCCTACCAAAGTTTCACTAAATTATCACAACTTCTTAAACCAGTACACATGACGTCATTGCTAAAGCAGAATTACTCACATCGATTTTTATGTTAATAAAATTAATTGTTTACTCAAGGTTGAGTCTGGATGAATAATAGAAGTTCTTTTGTTATTTATGAATCAGCCCTCATTGAAAAATATACCTATGAATATTAAGTACATCCACATAAAAATAACCTACGTTCGTTGCAGTAGCGAAAAACCATAAGAATTACTCAATAAAGTGATGCCAAAACATTTTCTTGCTTTCATGAAAGTTCCCGGGTGAATTAGTGCAATAGTAATAATAATCATGTTAATTCCTTTTCTGCTTATATATTCGATTTTCTTAATGTTTACAGAAAAGTAATAGTGAATGTGGAAGTACGACAAAACGCAGGTTTAGACATCCATGCTACCTGAACGGTACGAAACAAAATGTCGACAAAAGAGAAAGTTAGTTGATCTCTTCATTATAAGTTCGGCTATCGAATTACCTTCTCCATCCGACTTCTACTTCAGAACCAGTGCGTATCTCTTGTTGGAGCTTTTTAATTGAAAATAAGCGTATCTCTTGTTGGGAGTTTTTTCATTGAAAGTACTCCATGTAAGGTTTTGAATACATTATAAAATAGTTTCTGCATGATAAATATCTATAAACAGTTTACACACCATTCACTATGTAAGTCTTTCAAACGACTGCTATTAAGAAATTTTTACAGAAAACCTTTTAAATAATAAATAATAAAGGTATCTACAATCGAGGCATTACTAGTTCAATGTCGATTCCAGAACTAACGCTTCATGAAACAATAATGGTTCTGGAGGTCGTCTTAATCTTGAAAAAGAGTAAACAGCTACAACTCGCAACACAGGAAGTCTAATCCAACCAAGAAGTGATGATTAATCCAACTCGTAAAGAAACAAATCTGGCCTAATCCGAACGGTGGTGGTGGTGGTGTAGATCCAGCGCAATCTGGCAATTTCCGGTACCGGTAACTACGGTAGACGTTATTACAAGTCCGCTCCTTAATTGGCGAAGTCATTCCAAAGGGAGACTTTGAGGGAACTCCCCTCCCCCCCGTCCCCCCTTCCATGAAACAAAATTAACTATTGAAAAGAACAGAATAGAATAGAATGTAGAATTTAGGCAAAGGCCAAGGCCAAGCGCTGGGACCTTCATTGTCATTCAGCACTGAAAGGCAAATTGACAGCCAGTAAGATGGTTTGAAAGATGTAACAGGAGGAAAACCTCGCAGGTGCACTAGGAAACAATTTCTAGAGAAGGTGGCAAGTCACATAAAATGAAGAGAATATGAACGGAGGTACAATAAAAGAAACGCAAGGTTGCAGCTAGGGGCCGAAGGGACGCTGCAAAGACCCTCAAGAAATGCCTACAGCACCACGTGAGGTGCACTGACAACACTATACGGGGAATTATAGCAAGGGATTGAACATGCTACTCAAGAAAAAGTTAAATATTCTGTGAACGTGACTATAAACTATAAAGGAACAAGAAATTCATAATACCAATTACACAACAGCACTCAATGCCGATTACACCCTCTGGCGAGGCCACGCATAAAAGCGAATATATGAATTCTCTCGTCGAATGCTGCATTTGCCTGGAAGACATAACAATTTCAACAGTAATGAGCAAGAAGGCTTCCCGGCGATGGAGGAGCTGGTGGGTTCCAAGTAATGAATAATAGCACTAAATTATATGATAAATCCCTTATCATCCGTGATATATCCAACTGGCACACGCAAAGAACCTCATTCCAACTTTGCTGGAGAAGAAAAAATGACTACGAATTGTAAGACATATTTTCCGACTAAATCACGTTACGGCAATATCGTTCTTTTACTGGCAAACGTTCTACTCGAGGCAGAGATATTACCTAAGAGCCAAAGAACACAATTCAAATATATGCAAATTGAATGCAAATATGAGCATCCAAGCTACTTGAGGATATTTGAAGATATAGCCCGTTTTTCATACGTTTCTCCTGTCTCTCCTTCTTCAACAGCTCAGCTCTCCTTACTCCAAATCCTATTCTAATGTCAGATTAGATCCTTTTGTTTGTTTGTATGGTGCTTTGACGTTGCATGGAACCAGTGGTTATTCAGCAACGGGACCAACGGCTTTACGTGACTTCCGAACCACGTCGAGAGTGAACTTCGATCACCAGAAAATAGAAATACACGTCTCTCATTCCTCAATGGAATGGCCGAGAATCGAACCCGCGACCACCGAGGTGGGACGCTAATACCATACCAACCACGCCGCTGAGGCGCTTGGATTAGATCCTTTTGGAAGGCTCTGTGAGTACAGATTAAACTTTTTTGCTTTATAATAATCATCATAAAGCTCGTTTGAAATAACTGAAAGCACAAATAACTCCTCCCCAGGGAACAGAACCTCTGTGCAGGCCCTGTGTTGGCCTGGCGTCTCACTATAGCAGGTTCACTCAAGGTATAGATTCCTGGGTGCGCCCTATGCCAGCGAGACGGTTGTTTGGCGGCCGCTGATTGGCTGGGAGCTGCCTACCTCCCGGTACCAGCCAATCAGCGGCCGACAAACAAATGTCTCGTAAGCATAGGGCTCATCCAAGAATCTATCTTAAGTGAACCAGCTATAGTCAGGCCTTTAAATCTTCAAGGAGTTATGTGATGATATTTTATTTTATGAAATTTAGGCAGTCAAGCCAAGCACTGGGGGGCACTTTCGACCATTCAGCTTTAAGACAAAGAAAAGGGGGAGGAGTTGGAGAGGTTGGATAGTAAGACAATGAGACCCAGAAAATAAAAGATGCACTAAGAAGGAATAGTTAGAGAAGTTGTTATGCAAGATGAAAGAAAGGAAGCGGGAATGAAGGCGAAGTAAAAGGCTAAAAAGCGGGTGCGGCTATGGGCAGAAGGGACGCTGCAATCACTTTTCAGGAAGTCCTACAGTGTACCACGTGAGAAGCACAGTATACTGACAAACATTCCTCTATTGAGCCTTCAGAGTTGTGTCCTTAAAGCAACGACGACGACAATAATAATAATTAATAATAATAATAATAATAATAATAATAATAATAATAATAATAATGCTCTAAGGGATCCACAATAATAAAAATGTTAAAAGTTCGTGTATAATTTATTAACACTTTAAAAGCTTTCGAACATTTCCCTGGGTTCATCTTTTGGGAAGTATTTATAAATTATACACGAACTTTGAACACTTTGATAAATAATAAGTGTTCATTGTATATACTCTCGTGATAGATTTTTTCCAATAATAATAATAAACTAGCAACCTACATCGCGATGACTTTTGAGGAAATCCCATGCATAGCCCAAAGTTCGGGCCCCAAACTCCGACTCTTGCAATACACATACCAAACACAGCAACAGTCCCTACCCACCGAAATTCTCCCACCTCCAGAACCCCAATTTATTAAGTGTTTACGAATCGGAACACGAACGTAGCCCGCGTTTGGGCCGGTGAATCAACGGCCAGATCGGGCCTGCTGCTGCTGCTGCTGTTATATCTGTATCACGACGATTTGCACATTCCATCAAACCGGTGTTAGTTTTATTTCCACTTTGATATCTGGGGTTGCAGACCACTTCAAGTCAACACACACAGCGAGAGCGAGATCTCGCCCTAACGAGTTGCTTCACAGAGTAAACTTTCGAATGGAACAAATATACATAGCTCTGGACATGCATTATGTAATATAGACGTGCTCACTGAAACTGGGATATATATACAGAAACTCGTATGTTGGCGAAAAGTAAGTGCGTGCGCCTGACGGGGTCTGTAGAATTTAGTGTTTTAAAAGAGAGAGAGAGAGAGAGAGAGAGAGAGAGAGAGAGAGAGAGAGAGAATTAACGTCTTTAAAGTGCGTGCGTGTGTGTGTGTGAGAGAGAGAGTGAGGAAATAAAGTCTTTAAATTGTGTGAGAGAGAGAGAGGGAAACGTTATAAAGTTAGAGAGAGAGAGAGAGAGAGAGAATTTACTCGAGAGAGAGAGAGAGAGAGAGAGAGAGAGAATTAACGTCTTTAAATTGTGTGAGAGAGAGAGAGGAGAGAAAGGGATTGACGTCTAAAATTGAGAGAGAGAGAGAGAGAGAGAGAGAGAGATTCTTTTCAGAACCATAAATGTGTTGACATCCACAACGCACGTTTGTTTATCTGTTTGTTTGATTGAGAGAGAGAGAGAGAGAGAGAGAGAGAGAGAGAGAGAGAGAGAGAGAGAGAGAATGTGGAGGGAGGGAGATTCCCAGCCTTGCTTTCGAAGCGATTAACGGTATACCGTCCACGATGCGGCTGCCCTTCACACATCCCCAGTATCCGCCCCCCCCCCCCCCCCCCCCCCCCCCCCCCCCCCCCCCCCCCAACCCCCCCCCCCCCCCCCCCCCCCCCTTCCCCCCCCCCCCCCCCCCCCCCAACCCCCCCCCCCCCCCCCACCCACCCCTCCCACCCCCCAGACCCCTTCTCCGCCACCTGGCTTAGCGAGCGGTTAAGCAGCAGCTGATTCGCCCCAGCCCAGCTTGTGGTTATCGAGTTGTTGTTGTTGTTAGTTGTTGCTGATAACGAGATTACTCTCCTCTCGACTTAGAAGTAAACAGCTTCCATCTGTCGTTTGCTCTCGGGGCAACTGCTGGCTCGTTCCCAGATGGCTAAGGGCACGTCCATAGTATTATTATCATTGTTATTATTATTATTATTATTATTATTATTATTTAGATCAGGATGTCACTCGTCTTGAAAGGCACATCAAGTCCTTCATTTCCTAACGTGCTATCACTCAAACAAGCGGATGAATTCATTAAAATGCAAAGACATCGAACGGAGGCCAGAATATCGGCTACGCGAAATATCTCACAATAGAAATACATATCAACAAACAGGCATCTTTCTAAAGTGCTAAACTTGCCCAAAATTAAGGGCATACACATCAACAAACAGGCATCTTTCTAAAGTGCTAAACTTGCCCAAAATTAAGGGCATACACATCAACAAACAGGCATCGTTTAAAGTGCTAAACTTGCCCAAAATTAAGGGCGTTTGGGTCTCTACCCTTTGAAACGATTCGCCGAAACTACAGTTCATGTTCATACGTATAACACCATCAAATATTTTATAGTTATTTATCCCACAGCCTAACAAGACGTACGAGCATCAAACTGTTATCTTAAATATGATTCAGGATATTGCATGAAAAACAGAGCGTAATATTATAGCAGTTAAATCACTGTTGTACGTCCAAACTGTTAGATCATAAATGAAGTTTTTCCTGGTTCTTACTAAGCAGAGCAATTACTACGGTCCTACTGCATGCTATTTTTTTTCTATCCGACTCAAGCTTACCTCCTTAAAGAGTTCAGACCTATCATTCCTTACAAGGAGCTTATAAATATTTATATAGCTTGATTCGGTATATTGGGTCTGGACTGAATACGGATATCAGGTTGGAATCCTATCCACATTTTAAAATTCCGTTTCTCGCTTTCTCATTGTTGAGTTGAATATAAAATTTAGGCCAAAAGCCAAGCACTGGGACCTATGAGGTCATTCAGCGTTGAAACGGGAATTGTCAGCAAGAGGTTTGAAAGGTGTAACAGGAGGAAAACCTCAAAGCAGATGCGCTACGAAACAATTGTTAGGAGAGGGTGGAAAGTAAGATGAAGAAAGAGAATATCAATAGAGGTACAGTTAAAGGAGCGAAAAGTAGTGGCAGCTAGGGGCCGAAGGCACGCTGCAAAGAACATTTAAGTGATGCCTACAGTGCACCGCATGAGGTCCACTGACGGCACTACCCCCCTACGGCATCTCTTCCTCATCATTTTTGAGTGTCGTACCAGCGGCCGAAACAAAGTGAGAGGCGGTGGTCAGTGAACATAAGGTACTATCTGATCGGGGCATGTAGTACAAGCCTACCCACACTAATCGACTGATTTTATCTATACAACGGCGCCATACCCACGACAGCAGCAGACAAGGAAGGCGTCGCTTGGTGCTTTCCATAAGCTTGCTCAGGCATTATACAAGAGTCATGTTTTTTGCTTTGTTTGTTTGCATGGTGTTTTGACGTTGCATGGAACCAGTGGTTATTCAGCAAGATGACCAACGGCTTTACGTGACTTCCGAACCACGTCGAGAGTGAACTTCTATCACCATAAGTACACATCGCTGACCCCTCAATGGAATGCCCGAGAATCTATCTCGCCCAAACTCAAACTCTGGGCACGCCGGCACCATAACGACCACGCCACTCATTTCAATTCCGATACAATTCTAAAATAAATCAACATCATTCTCCCACAAAACAGTCAAGTTCATACGTGAGAAAAAACCGAAGAGACTGACAATTATCCTCATTTCAATCAGACCACAATCACAAACGTACATTATTATGAGCAGCTGTTTAAAAATAAAAATAAAAACCTGAACATTAGCGCTTGCCAATAAGTTTCTAGACGACCCTGCAGCTAAGCTTACACATCCACCACTCAATCAATAAGAACAAGGACTTGCTTGCATGTGTGTTGTGTGTGTGCACATCGTTTCACTGTTTCACTTTTTTCAAAGACAGAAGCGGCCCCCCCATCCCCCCCCACCCCCCCCAACAACAGTCAAGATTTTATAACAATTCTGTAACTCATAAGAACTAAAATTTCTCCCCCCCCCCTCTCTCTCTCTCTCTCCTCTCTCTCTCTAGCATACGTGTCTGGCATCATTACAGGTATAGCATCGCCCTCAATCCTAAAGTCAATATTGCATTACATAATTCTGTAATCCAGGAATCTAGCAGCGTCTCTCTCTCTCTCTCTCTCTCTCTCTCTCTCTCTCTCTCTCTCTCTCTCTCTCTCTCTCTCTCAGGTAGGGCACGGGTTTGTCATCAACAAGATTTCACAGTCCCACGTTGCAAAATTCCTTTTAAAATGCCAGGACCGTCTTTACCTTCACTGCTATACCATTCACGTAAGAACTCTCTCTCGCGCGCGCGCACAACTTCTGCACTAAAGACTCTCCCTCAGTAATTTCAGCAAAAGCTCACCAGTAACATTAATTCGTTAAGATATCAAGAGAAACGGTACGAGGAAATACGCCTCCTTTTTATTTAAGACAACAAGACAAACGGTACGAGGAAATGCGCCTCATTATCTCTTGTGCTTCCCAGCTCTTCACACAAGGCAACTCTTAGGATACCTGCTATATAGCAAGGCAATAGATTTCTTGGCTTTTATGTATATAATAAATAAGTTTGACAATTTAAACAGTCATAATCAATTATAAGGATTCCTAAATGACAAGCTTTATAGGATTACATTATATATAACCATATATTAACAGCAAGATACCGTCAGGTACGTCCGACATACTTCTCCACTGATGCAATGTCCGCTATTTTCAGAAATACCTGAAAAGTCATTGGCAAACATCTCCCCTCTCCCCCCTCCCCAACTCTCTCTCTCTCTCTCTCTACTTCACGAAATACACAGGATAACCTATTGGTAGGCTACTCTCTCTCTCTCTCTCTCTCTCTCTCTCTCTCTCTCTCTCTCTCTCTCTCTCTCTCTCCAGCTACTTCCAGAAACATACTGGAAAAAGCCAGTGGCGCAAACACTGCAGCCTCTATGCCTCTTTTTTCCACGTTGCTTGCCAAATATATAGGAAAAATTTGCAAGTGACACGCATACACGCTCTCTCTCTCTCTCTCTCTCTCTCTCTCTCTCTCTCTCTCTCTCTCTCTCTCTCTCTCTCTCAAGTGTTCCAGGTGTTCAAACCTCCTGGCCTGTGAATTTGCCTGGAGCGGGTTTCGAGTCATGAGGACCTTTTCATTCTCACGGATAAAATCTACTGAACATCTTCAACCGGCTTTCGACTCTTATTTTTTATATAAGCTACATAAATTATTTAGATTATTTACATATATAATCTTCCAGCCCTTTCAACGAAAACTCATGACAGCAGCAGCAGCAGCATTTACAGGTCATTCTTTCGTTTGGTTAAAAACAGGATCAGTAAAAGGAGAAAATGTTTAGCGAGAGACAATGCGGCTAAAATAAAAATTTCAAATCATTTTGAGACGATCGACTGAATACAGAGTTATAATTTAGAAGGCAATGATTGAACACTCCGCAAAGGTCATTCACACCGAAAAACGGTGTAGTAAAACCAACTTTTCTTGTATAGTTACAAACACCCACCACCATAAAAAAAAAAAAAAAAAAAAAAAAAAAAAAAAAAAAAAAAATATTCAAAAAAAAAAAAAGCTAAAAATACTAACATAAAACTTACAAGTATAATAAAAAAAAATTAAATTAATAAAAAAAAACTCTCAAGATATGTACATAAGTTATATTTTGCTGAGTAACCCAGCTAATTAAGTAAATGGTAAACGGTTGAGGTTCCCTCCATCTCAGGTCGCCAAGACTGGGAAAACCCACCTGAGGCCACCAAGACTGGGAACACCTGAGGTCACCGAGACTGGGAAGAACTTAGGTCACTAAGACTGGGAACACTACAGGTCACCAAGACTGGGAATATCTAAGGTCACCGAGACTGGGAATATCTCAGGTCACCGAGACTGGGAAAATCTCAGGTCACCGAGGACTGGGGGGGGGGGAATATTCTTCAGCGGTCACGACGGGAGAGACTGGGGAAAATCTCAGGTCACTAGACTGGAAAAATCTAGGGTTACTATGACTGGGAACCCACCCCTCAGGTCACCAAGACTGGGAACATCTCAGGTCACTGAGACTGGGAACATCTAAAGTCACTGAGACTGGGAACATCTCAGGTCACCAAGACTGAGAAAATCTCTGGTCACCAAGACTGGGAACACCTCAGGTCACCAAGACTGGGAACACCTCAGGTCACCAAGACTGGGAACACCTCAGGTCACCAAGACTGGGAACACCTCAGGTCACCAAGACTGGGAACACCTCAGGTCACCAAGACTGGGAACACCTCAGGTCACCAAGGACTGGGAAACACCTCAGGTCACCAAGACTGGGAACACCTCAGGTCACCAAGACTGGGAACACCTCAGGTCACCAAGACTGGGACTGGGACACGTGTCATCTGGGTGTTGTCCAGTCATCACAGAATGATTTTTTTTTCTTTTTTTCTTATTCGCCAGTTTCTAATCTCCTTGGCATATTATTGTAGAACCATAAGAGAGCTGAAATGGTTGTTCGAAACATTTTCTGGTTACATCCAACCAGACATTCCCATGAGATTTGCCAGACCTCTCTACCTCATTTGATGCAACTCTCTTTCACCATGTTTCCTGTTCTTTCACTGCCTCCTCCACTTGTGTAAGTTGTTACCCAACGAACGTTAAATGTTTAAACCATGACGATTCACTAAAAATATCCATTCTGACAGCTTAGATAACTGTGCTTCCTATTAAGCCGGGTGAATTTTTTCTGATCAAACCAATGATTCGTCATCCAAGTTAACAAGAAACTGTCGATAGCGGACTGCTGTTTTAATTTCCGTAAAAAAAATATTCAAAATAATGGCAAAACAAACCTGAATAATGGGATTACTGTCCTCGTCATTACAAACAAAACCAACCTGTCTGTACGAAAGGAGACCATAGCAAAAAGGGGGACATAATTCTGTTGACGCTGCATCACTAATAACGCCCCGACTCATTAATATGTAGATTATTAACGAAGGGCTTAGTGTCATTGATCCCTTTAGATGAAAGGTGTGCACAAGCCAACCCCGGCCCGAAACACCCACCACCCCCTCCCCCTCCCCACCTCTCCCTTACTCTTTCTCACCCCCCAACCCCCAAAAACAAGTTTGTGGGAGGGGGGCAGGAATTTCCGCCGTGCCTCTCATCTCTCATAATTTATGTCTACTCTCGCTTCGTGAGAGAGAGAGAGAGAGAGAGAGAGAGAGAGGAGATAAGGAGGAGAGAGGTGAGAGAGAGGAGAGAGAGAGAGAGAGAGAGAGAGAGAGAGAGAGTAGCTATGTGTGGAATATATATATATATATATATATATATATATATATATATATATATATATATATATATATATATATAATATATAGACGAGAGAGAGAGAGAGATGAGAGAGAGACTGCGAAAAGGGAGAGAGAGGTTGATGAGAGAGAGAGAGAGAGAGTTCAAACAACCAGTCCTAAAAAAAGGGAAACAAAATCATATCCACAACACATCCGTCACCCTACCACATGCCTCCTTCCAAGAACCAAGATTCTATAGGATAAACATGAATCTGCCAATCCGTCTACGGAATCTGACAAATCTGCCTTCAAATTTGACAAATCTGTCTACGGAATCTGACTATCACAGACGACAAAAAAAGGACCTGGGAAAGGCAGCAAGAACCCACGGACAAGACTCACTTTCGTCACGCGACCTTGACCCCTTCGCATGGAACCAGTTTTGACCCTGTATTTGGGAGGAGAGTCAGCTGCTGCTGCAGCTGTTTCCGCCCACGTACAATTCCATTTTCCAACGAGGACTAAAGTAAATCCCCTTCCCCTCCCCAACACCGGGTGAGGTCTCGAGGGAGGTCCATAAGCCTGCCGGAGTATACCACGAAGTCATTGTAGGAGGTCCGGATAAATCTATATATACCGAGGGGACGGACGGAGGGCTGGAAGTAAACCAAGTTTGTTCACCTCTGGGACACGCAGCACGCAGGGCTCTTTCCAGAATGGAAGCATTCAGTTTCTCTCACCGTTGTTTTTCTCATTTATTTCTCGACTGCTATCCAAATGAGCTTGGAAGTTTATGAACGTGTGTCTTCTAATCTTACACGAATTCTCAATCCTCTTAATGATTAAGTCTTGACATCCAATTAACATAAAATGATTTAGGGTGTTGAAGTGATCAGTAGCCTGAAACTAACAATCACTTTTTCTTTTTTAATTGGAACGTCCCGTGTAATTATCATCGGTTGCTCGCAACTACCACGATCTTTCCTAAATACAAATGCCCCCATCGAGTTCGGGGATATCTGACCATCGAGTTCGGGGATATCTGAGGGCAAATACACATGCCCCGATTTTTCCTATATATGGACAAGATCAAAGTGTCATGTATTTTCGATACTGACGGCCAGCTCTTTCTTTACAACAATTTCCACTTTAAAAACCCTCCAACTTTTCCAAAATTGCCAGCATTCATTTTCCATTACAGGCATCTCTGAATTTTCCCTCCATCTTTACACAAACTCCAGATGACCCCTTGGTGTTCCTAAAGCGGAATTCAGCTACTTCCATTACATCTTTGGAATGACCGCTGAAAGCAAATACGTCACAATTCCTAGTGGAATTGGCTACAGGATGCCAGAGAGAGAGAGAGAGAGAGAGATCTGTGCAATGCAATGAGAGAACCTGTAAAATTCCATTTATAATGAAAGTTACAAGGTTTAGGATGTCTAAAAAAGAGAGAGAAATTGCGACCTGTATCGGGTCTCTGAAATGACAACAGAAACTTCACATCTTGGCTCATCCAAGATGAATGTAGTACATCTGAAAACCGAGAGGGGCTGAACGAACGGACGGACAGACGGAACGTATCCATTCCTATATAGATTTTCGCCAACGCGGTGAAGAAGAGAGACGGGTGAAATTTCTCGCGAAAAACCACAAGCCTCCTAAGGTATCATTTTTCTATGATAATGATGGAACCTTGTATTTCAGTTTTTTTTTTTTTTACTACTGACTTTCTGATGTCTATTCTTATTGTAATTTCGCCAGTATATTCAATTATGCTCTGTTGTTAAAGGTATCTAAACCTAAACAATACTTTTTTTTTCGTAAACACACAATGTCCATATATAATAGCTATATCAAAGTTACCCAACACACACATATTTATATATGCACATATAGAATACTTAACGTCTAACGTACCTTCCCTTAACCGTTACTCGATGCTCAGGTTATTTCAGAATTATGTGCATACATTATCAAGAAACTGACCTGAGAGGCGTTGGGCCTTTCAGGTTACAAAGAAAATAAAATAACATGAAAGTACAGCCAATAAAAATGACCATATTTATAATAAGAAACTGTTACGGAATATTCACACATCGCCATATACACCAAAATCACTTGCAAAATAATTGATGCTATCTAGAATGAAGAAGATGGCGACCATCTATCAATAATAATTACTAAAAAAAATATTATTGTCATGATACAATAAAGTTTTATACATACTTACCTGGCAGATATATACTTAGCTGACGACGGAGTCTATAGCTAAGTATATATCTGACAGGTAAGTTGAATGCATAAAAATCAGAGGTAATTTGTTTCCACCTTTTCGTCGTCTGAAATAATTCCCCAGATGACCTGAACGAAATTCCTTTATAGAAGGAAGAAGATGGTGACCATCTTTCAATAATTACGAAAAAAAAATCTGTGGTCATTTGTGTCCACCTTTTCGTCGTCTGAAATAATAATGCCCCAGATGACCTGAACGAATTTCCTGTTTTTAAATTCTTATCGTCAAACTCGATACAAAGGGGCACAAGGAAAGCGATGGGTGTAACAAGCCAAGATTCATCATCATCATAATCATTATAGGCCTTTAAGAGCAAATATGGCCAACGTGAAACTAGCTTAGAAGGCAAACTTCACCTGAATAGCAAGGCATGTTAGCAAGCAAGAAAACCGTGGATATATGACAAGATTATAATAGATGAATATGAATGGTGCAATTCGCAAATAGAACATGTTCATTAAGGTCATTAAGTTCTGCAACGCTTAACGTATTTAGACAACCGCCCCAAAATGAACTACGCCCCAAAATAGTATCTATATATATATATATATCTATATATATATATATATATATATATATATATATATATATATATATATATATAATATATATATATATATATATATATATATATATATATATATATATATATATATATAAGATATATATATATATATATATATATATATATATATATATATATATATATATATATATATAATATATATATATATATATATATATTATATATATATATATATATATATATATATATATATAATATATATATATATATATATATATATATATATATATATATATAGTGTGTGTGTGTGTACATAGTATACACATATACTATTCACATCCACAAGCAGCATCCCTCTCCGCCACCCAACTTAAAAAGATAAGTATCCATAAGTAACCTCCACAGCCCCACGGCCATTTCCCCCCCCAAACCCCCAAAGAAACCTATTGTAAACGCTGCCACGCTCACTGGCCCTAATGTTATGATGCGTGCCACTCCAAGAACTCGAAATAATAAACATGATGACGATCTGGAATCATTATCATCGACGGCGGATGTCGAAACTGATGGTGGGCCAGGCGGACTTATAAGGACCAAGGTATATATATACCTTGATAGGACAGTCCCGTGATTTGCACTTCGAAGTCCCACACGTTCATCATCGCATACAGGGCCCTCTCGTGACTCTCGTTATCTCGATATCAAAGGAGTTGCACAAGACGGTCAAAATGATGGTCCTTCTTAACAACTCTCTCTTACGTATCTAGGCTCTTCTGTTGAAGTGATCAAAATGATGGAAAACGCTATCTATCTACTATCTATTATAATATTATATAATATATATATATATATATATATATATATATATATATATATATATATATATATTCTATATACATAATAAGCGAATACCACAGGAAAATGATATGCAGAAATCCAAGCGTTTGGATTTCTGCCTATCATTTTCCTTGTGGTATTCGCTTATTTAATGGAGTCACGCGTGCATGTGCGGTGATGACTTTTAAGCATATAAATATATTTATAATATATATAACAGATATATATATATATATAGAGATATATACATAAATATACAGAGATACATGCATATACATATATACATATATTATATATATATATATATATATATAGATCTATATATACACACTCGTACATATATATATATATATCCCACCCACTTCTTCTGGGGATGGTAATAACTGCTAAATTCCAGTAAGAGGAGAAAACACACACACATATATATACATATTTTATATATATATATATATATATATAGATATATATATATAGATAATATATATATATATATATATATATATATGGGGATACAATCCACATTGAAGTAAAATCCTCTTGTGAGTTTATTGGTGGGATTGTATCCCCATGTTACTTAGAGGTACGACATAGTACCTGGCTTCTGCATATATATATATATAATATATATATATATATATATATATATATATATACATACATATACATATATATAATATATATATATAATATACATACACACACACATATGTATATATATATATATATATATATATATATATATATACATACATACATTACATATGTATCATTTAAAGATATATATTTCAAACACACAAATGAAAATAAACATCCCGTTACTTGGTGCCTCTAAACGAAGATACTGTGAAGGTATTCCAAGCAACACCAGCTCTATACAATAGTGCAAAAGCAATTGATCTCGCAGGCGTTAACACAATAAAACAAACGCACGCAAGCAAAAGCTTTCATGAAGTACAGAAGAGCCATACCAAAAAGCCAGCAATTCAACAAGGTTGCTCGGTACACCAGCCCACAAAGTGATGACTCCACCACTTGAAATATTATGTAGACAGTTTTCATGCCAAGGCCGATGTTACGAACAACCCAAATTCCCTTATCTGGTCAAGGACCGAAGTGTATAAAAGAAGAGAGAGAGAGAGAGAGAGAGAGAGAGAGAGAGAGTGCGTGCTTGTGTGGGGGGTAAAACAAGTAGGGCCTCAATCTAAAAAAGCTGTGTCAAGAACAGAATAGAATATAGGATTTAGGCCAAAGGCCAAGCACTATAACCCATGAGGTCATTCAGAGCTGAAACGGAAATTGACAGAAAAAGGTCTGAAAAGCGTAATAGGAGGAAACCCTCAAAGCAGTTGCACCATGAATCAATTGATAAGAGAGGGTGGAAAGTAAGATTGGAAAAAGAGAATATGAAAGGAGGCATAGTATAAGAAACGAAAGGGGTTGCAGCTAGGGGCCGAAGGCCCGCTGTAAGGAACCTTAATTAATGCCTACAGTGCACCGCAGGAGGTGGACTGACGGCATTAACCCCCACTCCCAAACGGGGATAAGCTGTGTTCACATTTGTGTGCCTCTTATAATTGGGTAAACATCGGAAGCAAGGGGCTTTCAATGATAACGTAAAGTGGTTGATGAATATATGGTGTATAATATTTATTTGTTTACTTACTTTGCTTTTATCCCTCCTTAACAGTATACCATTTGTAAAACCCTGCTATAATTCTAGTAGTCACGTAAATGAATTGTTAGCTACTTCCTGTTCGGTCATAGATTACGAATAACGACACAAAAAAGCAATAAATCCCAACAATAACAGACAACGCAATAATGAGCTTAATCTGGCCAGCGACAATAATTAACAACTATGACAAAAACATCCAATAGCAGCACACAGGTGGATACACGACCCTTAAAAAAATGGGGAAGCCCACATGAAGTATTAAACATTCTGCCACCGACAACACAGCCACACATATAAAACACATGATTCCGAGTGATGTCCAAGGCGTCACAACTGCCTCCCAAATCCTTCCCTATCCATCTCAACTCGGCACCTACGTTGGGGCCATGCCGGCCACACGAAGGAGATATTATTCTAGGCCTTTTTCAGGCGTGAGAAAAGACAACTGACCATCGTACAATAGTGCCCTTCTTGTTCTAATTGTCCTATATCAGTTGGTAGTTGACCACGCCTCTGTCCACACTCGCATCCTAAAACATCTAGGAATCGACGGAGCAGGGAATCGTTATTTGTAATCTACATAATATCCGCGAATACAAATGGACGAGGTACCATCGGTACGAATGGAAAGGGCTCCCTCCTCTCTGCAACACACGTGCCCCCCCCCCCCCCCCCCGAGATGCAACCGAATGACTGCAACAGCAAAATTATAACCGTTCTGGATGCGATTCGCTCCACTGTACGAATTACGTAGAAATCACCCCCCCCCCTCTCTCTCTCTCTCTCTCTCTCTCTCCTTCGGGTATGGCATCACTGATTTATCATTAATACTTTTATTAGAGTGAATTCCATTACAAAAACCTGTTATGTGGTAACAATAACTTACGAATATAAATAACAAACCTCCAATGGTATATATATATATATATATAATATATATATATATATATATATATATATATATATATATAAAGATGTTCTTTGTTAATATTCAAGAGGTTATGTTACCATTAATAGGCTTTTTTTAAATGAAAATCATACCAGTAAAGTATTGATGGTAAAATTCTACTAGTAGCTTACATAACATATACCTATATATATAATATATATATATATATATATATATATATATATATATATATATATATATAAAATAAAGAAAGCCTTGGACGCATCTTCAAGTCCCGTCAAAACGAGGGGAGGAACTTCCCAATTCTCTCTCAGGACCTCGGAATCTCAAACATATCTTCCATCAAATGGCTGAGCTGCAATACAGTAATGCTATCCTGAACACAACCATCTAAACCCCCCCCCCAACTTCCACACAGTTTCACACGACTGGCGAGAAAGGCTTCTTTCCCAGGGCATGAGAGAGAGAGAGAGAGAGAGAGAGAGAGAGAGAGAGAGAGAGAGAGAGAGAGAGAGAGAGAAACTTACATAACTGGTGAGAAAAGATGAAAGATATGAGAGGGAGAAAGGATTTCACAATCATAAGAAACTTTGAGCTATGTTTGCTGATACCTATATGAGAGAGAGAGAGAGAGAGACAACTGGTGAGAAAGAATGAAAAATATGAACGGGGAGGAACTGGTTTCACACTTATGGGAAAGTTTGAAGTATCCTCGCTGGATACCTATGTCAGAGAGAGAGAGAGACTTACATAACGGTTGAGCAAATATGAAGGATATGAAAGGAAGTAGGATGGTTTCTCACTTGTGAGAAAGTTTAAAGTATCCACGCTGGATACCTATGTCTGTTTAGAGAGAGAGAGAGAGAGAGAGAGAAGAGAGAGAGAGAGAGATTCATTTCATGCATCGGCTTCTGTTCATACCCCCTTAAGAAAAAAAAAAGGTTGCCTCTTCTGCCAATGTTAATGCATATGGATGGCACCGACTCCCTAAACCGAGCTTTGGTGGTCAACTACTAAGACTACTAATTCTACTACTACTACTACACCTTTCAATCAATTACCGGCTTCGGAACAACGACAAGAAAATATCATACATAATTAACATGAATTAATACAGTTGTCATTGTGAATACCTGACTGACTAACGTTAAGGAACTTAACTTTGCAGTGGCTAATCGACGTCGGAATTATGGAAACAAAACAAAATAAGACAAACAATTGCATAAAAACTACATAAATGGAGTTTTTTTTTTTTAAAGTAAGATTTCGATCCAAGTTGAAAACATATGAACCGAATATTCTAGGCTACGAAAAATATTTCAACAAAACATTGAAAAAACACAACATTACGATAAAACTGTAAATATATTTATAACACATAAGAGGTGGTAGGTCAACAAAAAGCTAAGAAAAAGCAATAAGTTTTAATTACAAAAAAGACAGATAAATCGTTATCTTAATAAAATTCGACAGTTTTATACGAATATGTAATTATTAATTCTAAACAGCATGCAAGTTCATACTTCTGTCATGACTAGCTGTAACTTCATTCAATGGTTGAAAATAGAAAACACCTCTCTGTGTGTGTGTGTGTGTATATATATATATATATATATATATATATATATATATATATATATATATATATATATATATATATATAACATACGGTCCTCATGTGACGTTATCCCCATTCAGTGTCAATAAAATAAAAAGGCTTCACAATTCACAGTCCTTAGCCATATTGACAAATGCACCAGAGAGAGAGAGAGAGAGAGAGAGAGAGAGAGAGAGAGAGAGAGAGAATTTTCTTCCAGCAGACCGTTCGCCAGGAATGTGAGTGAGGTGAGGTGAGCAGGAAACAAACACACACACACACACACGCATGAACACGAATCCATCCAGACACACGCACAAACACAAACAGCTGTTCGAAGAGGGCCACTCAGTCGATATGGGACGGCCGTGGCTGTGGTGCCCCGGATCCTTCCTTCCTTCCTTCCTTTTATGCCTAAATGAAAAGGATAAAAGACTTTAAGGGCCAAAGAGAAAAAAGGTGCGAGGTGGAAACGGGGTCACAGAAATGGCCGGAGAACACCACCGCCAAAGAAGCAAATCACAGCCACACCAGAAAGGCAGCACATTTTTTCCTGGTTTTTATACTCACCGTCATTTTGGTGAAGGATTTCTTAGCGATATGATGGTGAGGGGGCTCGTGACGGGTAGCCATCTTGCTTTCCCCCCCCCTCCTCCTCCTCTCTTCTTCTTCTCACTCCTTAGCTCCCCCTACTTTCCTCTCTCTCTCTCTCTCTCTCTCTCTCCCACCAACCCTTCTCTCTCTCTAGCCCTCTCCTAGACACTAGTTCAATTAGAACCACTGCCACCTTCGCCCTCTCTTTTCCTCTTTCTTCTTCTTACTTGTCTTGACACTCACTGCTCTTGGCAACTTGACTTCACTCAATCTCAAAATCTTTTAATCGACGCCCTGGACACTTTTTTCAACACTAAAATAATAAAATAAACCTTTTCAGATGGCGCCCCGAATGACAAGCCCTCTATTTATTTCTCTTTCTACCAGAAACACAGGCCTTTCAAGACACGAGCAGATTTCACGAGAACGGCACTGCACTGATAACGGGAGAGGGAGGGAGGGAGGGAGGGAGGGGGTGTGTGTGCGAGGTCCGTGAGTCAAGATGATGATGATGATGACGATTTGGATGATGGTGACAATGCCCATCAGAACATCGGGTTCTGATGATTTGGGGGGACGAATTCGTCGAGAGGGGAAAAAAACGAACGCCTTATGGCAGCTCTGAAGTGGCACAGAGAGAGAGAGAGGGGGGGAGTGAGAGGAGTGCGTGCCTGTGGGTCTATTCTCCTGTGAGGAAGGCCCAGGAGACGACGAAAAAGATCCTCACGAGGGAAGTTCGGAGGAAACAGCAGCAGCACTAGACCGAAGTTAGAGACGCCCAACGTACACACACACGGCCAACGAGAACACACTACTCTTTTTTTTTTTTTCCTTCACAAAACAACCAAACAGCTTTATCTCCTGCCCTCCACCAGCGAAATCATGACAACGAGACGACTATCATTATTCTCATTTAATTAAATAGCTGCTGCAGCATCTAATACTCTCTCGGCAAGACGAACATGATCATGAGGGAGTTGAGACGGCTGCTGCTGCGATAGGATGGGATGGGATACAACTCATATACGGATCAATTTCCAATTTCCTTTCGCTTATCCGGGCAACGCCACTTTGCAAACACGTAAAGACGACGACGACGACGACCACGACCGGAGTACCGTCGACGGCGGCGGCACAGCTGGTGGTGTGAGGAGGGCCACCAGCAGCAGTAGGGACATGTTCTCCCACTGCTGGAACGAACACCGCTACTACTATAAGGGGCTAGGACTTCTCCGCCTCCATTCGGGGAGAACTACCTTCGGAGCGTTGCAGGCTCCAGCCTCTAAACTAAAGGGCGCCGCCACTACTCCTGCTGCTGCTGCTACGACTTCTTCTTCTTCTACATCGAATCCACCGCAGTCGTATTCCTGCTGCCGCTCATGGCCACACCACCCACACGCACGAACCGCATGTAACACCTGCGGCAGTCGGCCACACACTGACTGACGACACTGAACTCGCTGCTCGCTCTCTCGGACGGACCGGGGGGACTCCCGCGCACTGACGTCACTGACAAGTGATACCCCGCGACCCCGCCTACAACAGTGCCTGGCCCGCCCCTTTCCTCACCACGCCCACTTCCAGCATAGATACATCACGTCATAAATGACTTAACCGACTCCCACTTCAATCAATGGCCTAAAGACGTCCGGAGCCTCAAACGAGTGCGGTTTCTCCCGGCTAAATATGTCTGCGGTGTCCTGAAACATCCAGCCTCCCTCCCTCCCTCTCTCCCTTAGCTAGGCAAGGTGGCCTATAGCTAAGACTTGTGGGTGGATGGGGGAGGGGGAGGAGTGGGTGGATGGGGGAGGGGGAGGAGGAGGTGTAGGGGGAGGGGGGGGAGGGGGTGTTAGGAGGATTTAAGAACACTCCCCCCAAAATGCACCCATTTGAATGTCTTCAAATCGAGTCTATTTTTAGAGTGAAATGTTTTGGTTCCGTCTGGATTTCTGATCTGCCCTGATCAATCGGGAGGGAAAGATGTCTGTCTGTCTGTCTCTCTCTCTCTCCTCTCTCTCTCTCTCTCTCTCTCTGAAACCTGAAAAGTATCACGCTCCCTCACGAAATAAGCCTGCTGCTGACTGACTGACTAGCTCGCTGAAAGATAGAGAGAGAGAGAGATGACGAGGAGAGAGAGAGAGAGAGAGATGGGGGGTGAGGCACTAACCTTAACATGTTACTAAAATTAGTCGTGCCAATGTTGTTCTCTGCTTGCTGACATGATATATATATATATATATATATATATATATATATATCTATATATATATATATATATCATGTCAGCAAGCAGAGAACAACATTGGCACGACTAATTTTAGTAACATGTTAAGGTTAGTGCCTCCACCCCCATCTCTCTCTCTCTCTCTTTCTCTCTCTCTCTCTTTCAGCGCTAGTCAGTCAGTCAGCAGCAGGCTTATTTCGTGAGGGAGCGTGATACTTTTCAGGTTTCAGATCAGAGAGAGAGAGAGAGAGAGAGAGAGAATCTTTCCCACCCGATTGATCAGGGCAGATCAGAAATCCAGACGGAACCAAAACATTTCACTCTAAAAATACATTCAAATGGGTCATTTTGGGGGGAGTGTTCTTAAATCCTCCAAAACATTCCCCCTCCCCCCTACACCTCCTCCTCCTCCTCCCCCATCCACCCACCCACTCCTCCCCCTCCCCCATCCATTGGCAAGACTAATTTAGTAACATGTTAAGGTTAGTGCTTCACTATATATATATATATATATATATATATATATATATATATAAACCATATATATATATAGTATATATATATATATATATATATATATATATATATATATATATATTACATAGAGAAAGAGAGAGAGAGAGAGAGAGAGAGAAGAGAGAGAGAGAGAGAGAGAGAGAGATTCTCATATTTTAACACCTTTATCTAGAGAGATTTGTAGAGGAGAGCAGAGTAGGAGAGGAGAGAGTAGAGAGGGGTATGACGAGAGGGAAGAGCGAGGGGGGGAAGGAGGAAGAGAGAGAGAGGGGGGGGGGGTGGGGGGTGAGAGACATTCTATCATATTTTAACCCTCACCTTCAGAGAGAGGGAAAGACATTCTCACATTTTAACAAGCTCACAGAGAGAGAAGAGAGGAATGAGACGGAGAGAGAGAGAAGAGAGAGGGAGGGAGAGAAGAGAGAGAGAGAGAGAGACGAGAGAAGAAAAAAACTAACATCATCACACCCAACCGAAATGTGGACGGAAACTCCATCACAGAACAGAGGCCAGAACTGCCGAATCTGCATCACCATCACAGAGAAATTCAGAAACGTTCAGGGACGAAGACGTAGCTATATAGGTGTACTCCATCCCTCCTCCCTCCCTCCTCCCTCGATTCCCTCCCCTCCCGCCTCCCTCTCTGATCATCCATCCCTTGGCGGGCCCAATGGGATAATGACGTCCCATTAACTCCGGGATAACATTCTCTAGCTGGACGACGACTATTTCCATCGTTTATCTAATCATTGTTATTTCCTCCATTTCACGGCGACCGATATTTGAACGTTCGTCATCAGGATGGGCGGGGGGAGGGGGGGGGGGTTAAGTCCTCCTGGTTCCATTTTCCTTAATCTCGGATTCGCCTGCTTTGGCGACGGGTTCGGAGGTCAGCGGACGCACATACACACACATACATATACACACTCACATACATACATAAATATATATATATAATATATATATATATACATATCTATATATATATATATATATAATACTACACATAATATACAGTATACAAACAAAGTTCTCAATGCACTATTTAGGGTTCTAAAACAACTATGCATAGTGCCACTGTATATAACAAAGTACACTACGCATACTCAACACTCTAAGAACACACACACACACACACACAAACATCACGAGGAATACGTACGGAAATCATCTTTCCACTAAAAAAAAACCAAACCATACCACCTTCCCAACATATGTGGTAGAGAACTGACCTCGCAATCATTATATCAGGCGAATTCCACTGAAAAAGTGCCTATAAACACAAACACAATCACAAATCACAATCAAAATTTAACTTCCAGTTATATGAATACTCGTTAAATCTTCCCCGCGCAGTGAAGAGTGACTTCATTTAGGAAGAGAGAAAAAAAAAAAAAAAAAAAAAAAAAAAAAAAAAGTCCAAATATCTGCGCGCATCTTCTCTCCCCCTTTCCCTCCCCAACCCAAACCCCCAACCCCCCGCCCCCGCCCCCGCTACCACCCAGCTCTCTTTCTTCGAAATCGATCCGAATTTTTTAAATCTCCCAAAAAGGATGTCGCTTTGGTAATTTTGCAAAAAACGACCGAGGTTCACGTCACCCGTAAGGAGAGAGGTCACTTCACTTCTGCACGGGAGGTACTGCCTACACAGGTGTCATTTTGTTAACAATGCAAAAGGAACACACACACACACACACACACACACATATATATATATATATATATATATATATATATATATATATATATATATATATATATATATATATATATATGTGTGTGTGTGTGTGTGTGTGTGTGTGTGTGTGTGTGTGTGTGTAGACATGATTTAAAATATGTTTCACACGAAATAATCCGTATACTATGTATACGTATATACTGTTTATAATTAAATACACACACACACATATATATAGTGTGTGTGTGTATGTATATATATGGATGAGGTTGCTAGCCCCACACCCTTTTACCTAACCCGAGCAAATGCTGACTACCATCGATACATCTGGGTGAAATGGTGGGCAGTCAGTACGGCATGAGCATAACCTC